>NC_090736.1:105873864-105883864 GCF_036898095.1 Palaemon carinicauda
ACACCTGCCAAAGAGAGTCATCTAGTGGCGGGTAAATTCTTTGTTTTTTTTACTTTAAGTACATTTTATATGAAAACACGGTAGCCTTATCTATTTAATTACATAAGCTAAACATACACATACATACATATATATATATATATATATATATATATATATATATATATATATATATATATATATATATATATATATATATATATATATATATATATACACATACATATACACACACATATACATATATACACACATACATATATACACATACATACATATACACATACATACATATATCCATATACATATATATACATACAACATTAATATCATAAACATATAATCATGTATATATCAATGCCTATATCTAGCATAACACTATATAATGCCAATATAATTATGCGTACTATATAAAATAATTGTACCTATTAATGAATGGTAGCTTAAGTCTAAATATTAATTTTACAACGATGCTAATTATTCACAATACATTCAATTCTACATTAAGTGGTTAATGTTTTTTATATATAAAAAGCATTAACCACTTCTGTATATATATATATATATATATATATATATATATATATATATATATATATATATATATATATATATATATATATATATATATATATATATACTGTACCTGCACACACACACACACACACACACACACACACATATATATATATATATATATATATATATATATATATATATATATATATATATATATATATATATATATATATGGGTGTATGTGTTTGTGTGCATGGGTGTGTATGTATGTATGCGTTTGTTTAGGTGTATGTGTATCTAAGTATATCCATATGTATATATATGCAAATATCTTCATAGCTATCCTCGAACTTTTAATTATCCTATATATATATATATATATATATATATATATATATATATATATATATATATATGTATATATATATATATATATATATATATATATATATATATATATATATATATATATAAATATATAAATATAAATATAAATATATATATATATATATATATATATATATATATATATATATATATATATATATTATATTCATTTATATATATATGTATATATATATATATATATATATATATATATATATATATATATATATATATATATATATACAGATTTGTGTGTGTTTCTGTATGAGTGTACAATTATTTATGTTTATATATAAATATACACGTGTGGAAGTGTTTATATGTAACACTGAACATATAATTAGCCTCTGTAATAGCAATTTTCTTTTTTGTTGCGTAATGTTCTATAATTTCATTAAATGAGCACTCGTCTGCGATCATTTTACATCTGTCAGCATAAAACCTCTGTTTTATTACTGCAGATACTCTTTTGCAAGGATTTGCCGACAAAATTGCAAATTCCAGACGTAATTGAAGGAGGCACCAGAATGGAAATGGAGATATCATGTTGAATTATCTGCTTATATGACGTTAATTTGTGCCCCTTATTGTCGTGTCGTGGATTCATTTTGACTTCAAACGTTTATATATTTTCTGCCAACTTCGCAATAAGAGCATTTAGTTCTTTAGATCTGATTTTAAATTTTTTTTTGTTTACTTTGGTCATGTTCATAAGTGTTAACATGTTAATAATTTGCAATATCAACACTCTTCATTATCATTAAATGTAGAAATTTTGAATAATAAGTATTTTACTTCTGTGTATTTCCATGATCAGTAAAGTTTTACTAAATAAGGCCATCCATACAAGGTTGGATTGCTCTGAACAATCAGGGTAAAAACTCCCACCATCACCAATCTTTTTTGGTCAGACCCCAGCTATGAAATGCAATTTCTAATGCTAAGGCCTGCAGTGGACTAGAAATGTTGCATGTGCTGTTGATGTTGTTTTTTTATTATTGTTGATGTAATATGTATATACATATATATATATATATATATATATATATATATATATATATATATATATATATATATATATATATATATATATATATATATATATATATATATATATTTATATATACACACACATATATATATATATATATATACATAGTATATATATATATATATATATATATATATATATATATATATATATGTATATATATATTTATATATGTATATATGTATATATACACATAGTAAATATATATATATATATATATATATATATATATATATATATATATATATACATGCTGTTTATATATATATATATATATATATATATATATATATATATATATATATATATATATATATATATATATATATATATATATATATATATATATGTACACACATACATGCTGTTTAAATGTGTGTGTATATATATATATATATATATATATATATATATATATATATATATATATATATATATATATATATATGTATATATATATATATATATATATATATATATATATATATATATATGTGTGTGTATATATATATATATATATATATATATATATATATATATATATATATATATATATATATATGTGTGTGTATATATATATATATATATATATATATATATATATATAAATATATATATATATATATATATATATATATATATATATATATATATATATATATATATATATATATATATATATATATATATATATATATATATATATATATACATATATATATATATATATGTGTGTGTGTGTGTGTGTGTGTGTGTGTGTGTATATATATATCAGCTATTGATTTATTCCGTGGAAAGCGGAGTTTCAATACGAATAATAGTACTAGGGTTATGATATACATCTTTATTGCTTAGCTTTCGGAAAATCTATTTTCCATCATCAGAACCTAAAATAAGATACATTGTATAAGTTAAAACATATTATGATGAATATTTAAAACAGAATATTTAGAATGAACATACAAAAATTTTATGAAATAAAATAAGAAATTAACATAAAACTATAAAATCAATCTAAATACAAAATAAAAGATCAAAGCGCCAGCGCTATAAACTCACCTGAAATAAAATTAAAGACAATTTAATTCATACGTTGCCCGGCCCAGGTTTGGTTTCAGTTTGTGATGGAATATTGCCTCCATTATTACTAAGTCGAGGTTACTCTGCGAAGTGGCCAAGATGGAAAAATTCCCCTTGGACATTGGGTGGTCCTCACTAACGGAATGGTCTCTGATGGCTGAATGGGGTGGTTTTGCCATATAATTACTCGTTCTAGGTGAACGACCGAAGTGCTCAGACAAACTTGCACGGTAATGTCTTTCACTTTTTTCCAATATACGATGCATTACAGCGATCACACTTATATTTGTATATGACACACGAACAAAGATCATCTGAGACCGGGTCTTTAAATTTGAAAAATTTGCTCATAGCATTTGAGGGGGAAAACACGATCTTCAATGATACCTGAGGATAAAATTCACGCACAATTCTACTGCAATGATTTCGTATTTCAAAACTGTGGGACCCCAGATATGGAATAGAAAAGAAGATATTTTTTCGAGGAGCAATTAGTTTCCTTTCACAAGGTGGTAGCGTAAGTTTGCTTTGTGTTTTCCCTATATAAGTATCAGTAAAATTATACGGGAATCCATTGTTATAAAGTAGTTTTTTTTAATATAAGTCAGTTCATTATGAATGTCGAGGTAATTAGAGCAAAGGTTATACGCTCTATAAGTGAGAGTACAGATAAGATCTCTTTTATATTCCTATACAATATAAGATTGATCACCGAAAATCTTGAAAGACTTTTTCAATAAGCTAATTCTTTGTGCAATTGAAGAAGACACAGACCTAACGTGTTTCTCAAAAGTATATTTGCTGTCGAAAATTACACCTAAAATTTTAAAAGTCATACAAAATTAAAATAACACTACCAATACTGACATTCGGATGTTAAGGAGAAACCGTCCTTGGACTACTTACAATCATACTTTGAGTTTTATTAGGATTCAACTTCATATCCCATAACTTGCACCATGCACTAATTTTAGCTAAATCTATATTAAGAGATTCACCAACCCCAGATTTACATTCAGGGGATGGAATTGATGTAGAGTAGCATCATCTGTATATGCTACAAGGTTATTTTCTAGGCCAAACAGCATGGCATGTGTATATAGTATGAAAAGTAATGGGCCAAGAACACTACCCTGTGGAGCACCGGATATCACATTCCTATACTCACTATGGTGCTCGTCAACAACAACTCTTCGAGATCTATTACTTGAAAAATCAATAATAATGCTAAGAGACGACCCACCCACTCCCAATTGTTTGAGTTTGAAAACAAGGGCCTCATGATTCTCACGCTCAAATGCAGCAGTAAAATGAAGGCCAATCATACGAACTTCTTGACCACAATCAAGGGATTTCTGTACAGCATTGGAGATTGTAAGAAGGGCATCACATGCTCCAAGGCCTTTACGAAAACCAAATGGCAAACTAGGGAATAGTTGATTACCTTCAGCAAACCTATTAAGATGTTTCGCCAGAAGACGTTCAAAAACTTTAGTTAATATGGGAGTTATGGTAACTGGGCGGTAATCAGTGGGACTTGAGCTACCTCAAATACATTTACATAGATGAGAAACATTACCAATTCTTCAACAAGTGCTAAAAGTTCCTCTTCTTGCTAACTTGCGCAAAATAACAGATAACTTTGAAGCTAAGAAATCAGCTGTCTTTATAAAAAAACGAAGGAAAAAGGCCATTTGGGTCTCCACCTCCATAAGAATCAAGGTCCACCAACAGAGCTTTAATCTCACGATATCGAAAAGCTACACTAGTTAGTTTAGCCCAAGGAAAGCAGGAATGAGGAAGATCAAGGTCTCATTACTCTGTTTACTGTCAAAAACTTCAGCCAACAAGGTTGCCTTTTCCTTTGGACAGTGAGTGACTGAGCCTTCTGTTTAAGTAAAGGAGGAACTGTTGTATCTACACCGAAAAGTGCAGATTTAAGGGTAGACCACCATTTATGTTGCTGAGTTGTACCAGAAAGGGTTTATTTCATGGTTAAATTGTACTCCTGTTCAGTTGAGGCATAAACTCTCTGAGCAAAAGCTCGAAGCTGAGTACAGTTGTTCCATGTCAAATCAGATCTGTTACCCTTCCAAAGGTGATAGACCTCCTTCTTCTCTGAATAAGTATGTCTACAATCATCATTGAACCACGGTTTGTCCTTCACTCGGCACCATATATATGTATGTATGTATGTGTGTAATATATATATATATATATATATATATATATATATATATATATATATATATATATATATATATATATATATATATATATATATATATATATATACATACATATACCAAAGGCACTTCCCCCAATTTTGGGGGGTAGCCGACAACAACAAGAAACAAAACAAAAAGGGGACCTCTACTCTCTACGTTCCTCCAGCCTAACCAGGGACTCAGCCGAGTTCAGCTGGTACTGCTAGGGTGCCACAGCCCAACCTCCCACATTTCCACCACAGATGAAGCTTCATACTGCTGAGTCCCCTACTGCTGCTACCTCCGCGGTCATCTAAGGCACCGGAGGAAGCAGCAGGGCCTACCGGAACTGCGTCACAATCGCTCGCCATTCATTCCTATTTCTAGCACGCTCTCTTGCCTCTCTCACATCTATCCTCCTATCACCCAGAGCTTTCTTCACACCATCCATCCACCCAAACCTTGGCCTTCCTCTTGTACTTCTCCCATCAACTTTTGCCTTCATCACCTTCTTTAGCAGACAGCCATTTTCCATTCTCTCAACATGGCCAAACCACCTCAACACATTCATATCCACTCTAGCCGCTAACTCATTTCTTACACCCGTTCTCTCCCTCACCACTTCGTTCCTAACCCTATCTACTCGAGATACACCAGCCATACTCCTCAGACACTTCATCTCAAACACATTCAATTTCTGTCTCTCCATCACTTTCATTCCCCACAACTCCGATCCATACATCACAGTTGGTACAATCACTTTCTCACATAGAACTCTCTTTACATTTATGCCCAATCCTCTATTTTTTACTACTCCCTTAACTGCCCCCAACACTTTGCAACCTTCATTCACTCTCTGACGTACATCTGCTTCCACTCCACCATTTGCTGCAACAACAGACCCCAAGTACTTAAACTGATCCACCTCCTCAAGTAACTCTCCATTCAACATGACATTCAACCTTGCACCACCATCCCTTCTCGTACATCTCATAACCTTACTCTTACCCACATTAACTCTCAACATCCTTCTCTCACACACCCTTCCAAATTCTGTCACTAGTCGGTCAAGCTTCTCTTCTGTGTCTGCTACTAGTACAGTATCATCCGCAAACAACAACTGATTTACCTCCCATTCATGATCATTCTCGCCTACCAGTTTTAATCCTCGTCCAAGCACTCTAGCATTCACCTCTCTCACCACTCCATCAACATACAAGTTAAACAACCACGGCGACATCACACATCCCTGTCTCAACCCCACTCTCACCGGAAACCAATCGCTCACCTCATTTCCTATTCTAACACATGCTTTACTACCTGTGTAGAAACTTTTCACTGCTTGCAACAACCTTCCACCAACTCCATATAACCTCATCACATTCCACATTGCTTCCCTATCAACTCTATCATATGCTTTCTCCAGATCCATAAACGCAACATACACCTCCTTACCTTTTGCTAAATATTTCTCGCATATCTGCCTAACTGTAAAAATCTGATTCATACAACCCCTACCTCTTCTAAAACCACCCTGTACTTCCAAGATTGCATTCTCTGTTTTATCCTTAATCCTATTAATCAGTATTCTACCATACACTTTTCCAACTACACTCAACAAACTAATACCTCTTGAATTACAAAACTCATGCACATCTCCCTTACCCTTATATAGTGGTACAATACATGCACAGACCTAATCTACTGGTACCATTGACAACACAAAACACACATTAAACAATCTTACCAACCATTCAAGTACAGTCACACCCCCTTCCTTCAACATCTCAACTTCACACCATCCATACCCGATGCTTTTCCTACTCTCGTTTCATCTAGTGCTCTCCTCACTTCCTCTATTGTAATCTCTCTCTCATTCTCATCTCCCATCACTGGCACCTCAACACCTGGAACCGCAATTATATCTGCCTCCCTATCATCCTCAACATTCAGCAAACTTTCAAATTATTCCGCCCACCTTTTCCTTGCCTCCTCTCCTTTTAACAACCTTCCATTTCCATCTTTCACTGTCTCTTCAATTCTTGCGCCGGTCTTCCTTACTCTCTTCACTTCTTTCCAAAACTTCTTCTATTCTCTTCATATGACTGACCCAGTCCCTGACCCCACCTCAGGTCAGCTGCCTCTTTGCCTCACGTACCTTGCGCTTTACTTCCACCTTTTGCTCTCTATATTTTTCATACTTCTCTATACTATTACTCTGCAGCCATTCTTCAAAAACCCTCTTTTTCTCTTCCACTTTTACCTTCACTCCTTCATTCCACCATTCACTGCCCTTCCTCATGCTGCCTCCAACAACCTTCTTGCTACATACATCACTTGCAATCCCAACAAAATTTTCTTTTGCTAACTTCCACTCCTCCTCTAAATTACCAGTTTCTCTTACTCTCACCTCGTCATATGCCATTTTCAACCTTTCCTGATATTTACTTTTTACCCCCGGTTTTATTAGCTCTTCAACCCTCACTAGCTCCCTTTTACATCCACCTACTCTATTCCCCCACTCTTTTGCTACAACTAATTTTCCTTCCACCAAAAAATGATCAGACATACCGTTAGCCATACCCCTAAACACGTGCACGTCTTTCAATCTTCCAAACATTCTTTTAGTTATCAACACATAATCCATTAATGCCCTTTCTACTACTCTTCCATTTGCCACTCTTACCCATGTATACTTATTTTTATCTTTCTTTTTAAAAAAGCTAGCACTTATTACCATCTCTTGTTCAACACACATATCTACCAGTCTCTCACCACTCTCATTTTCACCTGCTACGCCATATTTCCCAATGACACCTTCTACCTCTCCAGCACCCACTCTAGCATTTAAGTCACCCATAACAACTACATAATTCCTTCGACCTAGTCCTTCTACACACCTAGTTAATTCATTCCAGAACTCATTCCGCTCTTCTTCACTTTTCTCACTACCAGGCCCATACGCACTGACAAACGCCCAACATTCCCTACCCAACCTAACCCTTACCCACATTAACCTAGATGATATCTCCTTCCATTCCACTACTTTACCTGTCATCCATTCACTCAACAATAAAGCCACACCCTCTCTCGCTCATCCCCTTTCAATCCCAGACACTCTACCAGACATTTCACCAAACATCACTTCACCCTTTCCTTTCATCTTTGTCTCACACAAGGCCAATACATCCATCCTTCTACTTCTAAACATACTTCCAATCTCACATCTTTTACTCTCTATCGTACTACATCCACGCACATTCAAACACCCCAAAACTAGAGTGCGGGGAGCAGTCACTCTCCCCCCAGCTCCATCTCTTTGTTGCTGTGAAGACTGAGCAGCCTGTCCCTGATATATCATATTCTTGTAAAATTTATTTGAAATCCCAAGCAGACTGGAATGGGATTTTACATGATCTTTTGTGCTTGAATTGGTCACAATTATATAATAGTGTAGATCCTGTTGTCCCTTTGAATGAGAATCTAGTCAACATAATTGATAGGCGTATCCCTTCTCGTGTGCTAAGGTACCGAGTGAAGGACAAACCGTGGTTCAATGATGATTGTAGACGTGCTTTTTTGAAGAAGCAGGAGGCTTATCAACTTTGGAAGGGTAACAGATCAGATTTGACCTGGAACCACTATACTCAGCTTCGAAGCTTTTGCTCAGAGAGTTTATGCCTCAACTGAACAGGAGTACAATTTAACCATAAAAGAAACTCTTTCTGGTACAACTCAGGAACATAAATGGTGGTCTACCCTTAAATCTGCACTCTTTGGTGTAGATGCAACAGTTCCTCCTTTACTTAAACCAGATGGTTCAGTCACTCACTGTCCAAAGGAAAAGGCAACCCTTTTGGCTGATGTTTTTGACAGTAAACAGAGTAATGAAAAACTTGAACTTCCTCATTCCTGTTTTCCTGAGGCTAAACTAACTAGTTTAGCTTTTCGATCTCGTGAGATTAAAGCTCTGTTGATGGACCTTGATGCTTATGGAGGTGTTGACCCAAATGGTATTTTTCCTTTGTTTTTTATAAAGACAGCAGATTTCTTAGTTCCAAAGTTATCAGTTATTTTGCGCAAGTTAGCAAGACGAGGAGCTTTTAGCACTAGTTGGAGAATTGGAAATGTTACTCCTCTATGTAAATGTGTTTGTGGTAGCTCAAGTCCCACTGATTACCGCCCAATTTCCATAAATCCCATATTATCTAAAGTTTTTGAACGTACTGGCAAGGCGTCTTAATAGGTTTGCTGAAGGTAATCATCTACTCCCTAGTTTGCAATTTGGTTTTTGTAAAGGCCTTGGAGCATGTGATGCCCTTCTTACAATCTCCAATGCTGTACAGAAATCCCTTGATTGTGGTCGGGAAGTTCGTATGATTGGCCTTGATTTTAGTGCTGCCTTTGACCGTGTTAATCATGAGGCCCTTGTTTTCAAACTGAAACAGTTGGGAGTGGGTGGGTCGTTTCTTAGCATTATTATTGATTTTTTAAGTAATAGATCTCAAAGAGTTGTTGTTGATGGGCACCATAGTGATTAGAGGAATGTGATATCCGGTGTTCCACAGGGTAGTGTTCTTGGCCCATTACTTTTCATACTATATACACATGACATGTGGTTTGGCCTAGAAAACAAGCTTGTTGCATATGCAGATGATGCTACTCTCTTTGCATCAATTCCATCCCCTGAATGTAGATCTAGGGTTGGTAAAACCCTTAATAGAGATTTAGCTAGACATAGTGCATGGTGCAAATT
>NC_090736.1:105917185-105919685 GCF_036898095.1 Palaemon carinicauda
TATATATATATATCCATGTAAGCCATATATTTTTTATAAATTACTGTTTGGATTCTCTTAACACCCTCAGGATCAGAGCCCCAGAGTCCCAGGCGAAATCACACAAAGACAAGAGGTTGTGACCAGCCGGTAGTCGAACCCTAGTCCGGCAAACATGTAGAGACAATGACTACACTTGGCCAGAAGAAAGATAAAAATCAATGACAATTCTTTTGTAATTATACCAGTTGAATTCAGGTGTTTTGTACTTAGAATTGAAATTAACCAATCTTCATCATCGTAGCTAATTGGTAGTTTGTTACTGTAGTACTTTTTGCATTTGACTAACCGCTTTTATCCATTGGATTTTCAGATTTAATTTTATTTACTTATATGTTTTGATAACGATTTATTTAGTTGTTCAGTTTTATGAATCCTATTATGATGACCATATGAAGATAAGCGTAACTTGTAAAAAGAATAGAGCGAGATAGGTTAAGGGAATTTTCGAGTTTCCATTTAAACTATTTATTTCCAATTACCTTTTAATTGAGTTTAAATTGAGTATCAGGTGAAATTAAGATTATTACGCACTGCATCAAAATTGTTCAAAGGAGTTGGGTGAAAGAAAAACAGCAACTGATGATTACTTGAAACATAAAATAAAAACACATCCTTTTCTAGTTGCCGAGTTGAACAAGCCTCATTCTAAAATAAGGACAAATTCAACCATAACGATACTGCTCTACTTCAAACTCTTGCTTCTAATTCCTTGCATTTAGTTACTTGTTGAGTACTCTCAGTTGGAGTGTACTATTCCAAACTCAGGATAGCACAAGAACACTGACATAGTAGTGCCACCGTCAAATCTAGTAAATACTAATCACTAGTTATATGGTTTCAAAATCGGTTGGTTGGTTTATGAACCACAGCATTAGGTTTTCTCCCTAATGTTATGTGAGTGAAGGTGTTCTAATCCCACAGGGTAGGAGCTTAGATATATTAGTGGATGAATCATACCTAAACCAAAATACGTACTTTATAAAAGGCCAAACATTATTAGAAAATAATGAGAAATATCTAGTATTATTGTGGCAAACTTGCTTCTGGCCTAACAATATTCATCCTAGTACATAAAATGAGATTATTATGCTTTTATGGGGTTCCTTTATATTGCAGAAATTTCCCATTCTAGTATGATTTATCTCAAGGAAAATACAATATAAAATATTAGTTTTTGTAGGTCAAGAACACATATTGATCGATGAATTAAATGTTCTAGTTGACATTAAAGTTTTGCATTTGCATTTAGCAAGTGTATACTAGTTCAATAGATAGTCCCTTATGAGGTTATGATATGACTTATATGGATGCGCAATATTCGGAGCTAGAATATCTTTGGAAATATTTTCGAAATAGGCTATTCTAGATGCATGAAATTTGACGACAAAGAAGCTAGAGCCCCAAGGAGATGGAGAGGCAAACTTTCTCAAATCAGAGATGGTTGAAATGCCTCGGTAGAAAAACTTTTTGATGTATGATGTGTCACAGATAGTTACAGTACATATGCGACTGGTTCCTTTTAGAGGAAGATGGACATTTAGTCAGTATACTTCTGCGAAGCCTGGTAGATATGGGACGAAAATATGACCAACATGTGATAGTGATGATATCTACCCTTCAAATGTTGAAGTGTACACAGGTCGTAGAAATGATGTAGTTGCGCATAAATAAGGAACTTACTGAAGGCCTCAATGGAAGGAGTGTTACTTACTATAACTATTTTTGTAGCTTAGGCTTCGGTAGGGATCGGAAATCTCAAGAGCAAACCATTGTTGGTATTGTCAGCCAAATCAATAGTACGTTCCCTTGCTGGCCTCTGGCCCAAAATAGAAACAATATATTCTACTCTAGAGTGACTCACTTATGATTTTATGCTTCTTTCTCATTACTCTAAAATGGTAAAACTTGAGTATTGATGAGTAACGTGCAAGTTTGTGTAAATCCAATAAAAATCATGACATGAAACCCAATGTAGCAGCAGTATGGTCTAATCATTAGACAAATGCTACCTCCAAAAGAAGAATCTACCTCCAGTATCTTAGACATGCATTCTTGCAATCTTTATTATGGTCAAGGGCTATTTTATCATGGACACCAAAGTCAAACACAGCAAAGTTGAAGAGGGATAATACCTGCTCAAAGTTTCAGGAGAGAGTTATTAAAGAATATTGTATCTATTTGTGTAAGAAAAGCAACAGAGTGTAAAAGTAATCTGTTGCAGAAGCCAAAAAAAAAAAAAAAAAAAAAAGACGCATGGGGTAGCAACATCAAAATGTAGGAAATAAAAGCTGAAGTCATATATATCAATAAGGTTGAGCGGCTGGTAGAAATAATTGGGGGTAATCACAGTAGACCCTCAACAGGAGAAAAATTATAAAATATCTGATAAGAAAGACTAATTTTTTTATTAACAACTAAGTTTTGACCTGAATATGAAAAGTGTTAAAATTTGTATGCA
>NC_090736.1:105939685-105947185 GCF_036898095.1 Palaemon carinicauda
ATGGCGGAATACCATATTCTAAAGACTGCCCTCTCTCTTGGTTGATTAAAGTCTAGTCTTCTTTATATATGACCCACGTTATGTTTGTAAATATTATATATATATATATATATATATATATGTAATTTATATATATATATATATATATGCGTGTGTGTGTGTGTACACAGAAACACACACATTTATATATATATATATATATATATATATAAATAGATATATATATATATATATATATATATAAATAAATAGATATATATATATATATATATATATATATAAAATAAAAAGGAGGACGAATAGTCTGGACAACATCTTTCAATTTATTGGTGCCGACGTTTCAGGACTCATCCCATTATCAAGGCTAAAATGGACATATAAAACATTATAAGCAAAACTCAGTAAAAATATATAAAATACAAAAAACACAGTCAAAATTAAAATTGAAATTATAAACACAGTTACAAGTAAAATATGGAGATAAAAATATTAACTAAAAGAAAAGTATCTTAAAATTAAATATACAAAAATCAAAATTGTCTAAGGAGACCAACCTGTCTGGAACAGACTAGAGTACTGAGTGACTATCTGAAGGACAGTACAGTACTCAGGAGGAAAATTCTAAATTTGCCAGCTTAAGCGATGTGGAGGGGGACAGAGGATAATTGGCTGTTTAGTTTAGGAGCCTTTTCTTTAATCATTAACGATTCCAATACTAGTAGAGAGGAGTTATTTGGCGCTTGAGCTATGATTTCAAAGTTTTTATATGCAATGTTGGTCTTGCATTTACTTGCATGTTCTCTGATGGTTGAGAATTCTTTGGTTTTGAGCGCACATCCAGTTCTATGACTCACTCCCCGATGCGCATCTATGCGAACTTTCAGCAGTCTTTTTGTGGAACCCACATAATTTCCGAGATTACATCTCGGACAAGTAAACATATAGACCACCGAAGAACGCATTAGGTCGGGGAGAGAATCCTTAATTCTAAACATAGATCCCACTGTCAGGGGATTCTTAAAAATAAGTTTAAAATCCAGACTTGGAAAATTGTTTAAAATTACCTTTTTAATTTGCTTCCCATATTTTCCGTTATTAATAAAAGGCAAAGAGGCATAGAAAATCATTTTTGGTACTGTAGGAACTTGAAGTTTAGGTTGGTAATGTTTGGTCAGAAATTTGTTAACTAATCTATAAAATATTTTAGTTGGAAAAACAGTTATCCTTGAAATGCTGCTTCAAAAAGACTATTTCATTATGAAAGGATGTCCAGTCAGACGAAAGGTAAAATGCCCTGCAGATCAGGGTTGTTACGGCATTTAACTTAAAATTATAAAAGCAAAAGCTAAAAAAATTGGTGCCTAAACCAGTGAACGTCTTTTTTCTAAATACGCTTGTTTCTAGACGTGTCTGCCCTCTTGAGATGTTAATGTCAAGATATGGTAACTTGTTATTTTCTTCTCCCTCAATAGTGAACTTGATGTTTGGATGAACGTTATTGATGAAATCTAAAAATCTAGCAGCATGTTCCTTTTGCTTGAAAGTAGCTAACGTATCATCTACGTAGCGTTTATAAAATATAGGTCTAAATAGCAAAGGACATTGGTCTAAAAACTGCTCCTCAAGGTGACACATAAAAATATTGGCGAAGGTGGGCCCAAGAGGGCTACCCATAGCCATACCATCAAGTTGTTTAAACAACTTGCCATCAAAAATAAAATGAGTGTCAATCACTGCATGGTTTCTTGCAAGGGCACGTTCGTAAAAAGTGATTCAACATCATAGCTAACCATATAATTACATTTGTTTTGAGTGGTGATTTCAGGTATCAGAGAGGCAGAATTGGGCAGCGTATATTCACTGAAAAGACTAAAGGATAATAGTACTATTACTGAACACGTATATTTAGACCTATTTTCCTCTGGTTCCTCTTATGGTATACTGTATGGTTTACCTAAGATCCATAAAGAAAATGTTCCACTCAGACCTATTTTAGCTGCTTATAATTCACCAAATTTTAATATTGCCAAATTTCTTGTGCCTCTTTTACAACCACTTACCTCAAATGAATATACGCTGCCCAATTCTGCCTCTCATGTAACATACATAAAAACCATGAATAAACGAAAACATTAAAGATTACTATTTATATCGGGAATAAGAAATATAATAATATCGTAAGTTTTTCTTCTGATAAAATTAATATAACAATCTTTAACCGACGACCAGCGAGGAGAACAATTTTCTAAACCTCGTACAGTGATAATTTTTTTTTTTTATTCTGGATACATTGATCAACAAAAATCTTGAGATTCTCAATAATCTATTTCTGTGCAATTGCACAAGAAATTTACTCTATTTGTTTCTCAAAGTGAATTTGCTATAAAAAAAAAATGACTCTTAAATTCATTAGGGTGTTACACACGTATATTATCAAAAAAACAATATTAATGGAGAGGTCTTGGTGTTGAGGAGGCAATATCCACAACCTATTCCAATCTAATGATATGTTTTGTTAGGGTTTATCGTCATGACATGTAATTTGCATAATGCACTAATTATAGTTAGATCTATATTAAAGGATCAAGCTACCTCACATCTATAATTTTGAGATGTAATTGATGGAAAGAGAGTAGCGTCATCTGCATATACAACAAGCTTGTTTTGTAGGTCAAACAACCAATCTTTTGTTTATAGCCGAAAAGTAAAGGATCAAACACGCTACTTTGAGGCAAACTAGATATTTTCATTTCTATACTCTCTATTATGGTGCGCATGAAAAACTACTCTCTGGAATCTATTTTTAAAACTTCGTTATTGATGCTAAGAAAAGATCCATTTATTCACAAATGCTTTAGTTTGAAAACAAGGGACTTTAGATTAACAAAGTAGCACTAAAATTAAAGGCAATCATATGAAATTCCTGACTACAATCTAGGATTTCTTAACAGCACTGGAAAATGTAAAAAGGGCAATACATTCAGCAAGACCTTTGTGAAAGAAAAATTGTAAACCAGAAAATGGATTACTTACATTTTCATACGAATCTAGAGATTTTACCAAAAGATGTACAAAAAAAACATAGATGATATAGAATTCATGGAAATTGGGCAGTAATCACCAGAGCTAGAGATACCAAAAACATCTTTACATCGTGGAGTAACATCATCAATTCCGAATAAAGTGTAAAAATAACCTTTTTTTTTTTATAAATTGTGGAAAATAAACAACTCCGGAGGTAAGAAATCAGCGACCTTTCTTAAAAAACCGCACCATTCGAGTGTGCATACCCAATGAGTAGCAAGGTCCATTAAGAATAATATTATTATGTCATAAAGGGAAAAGGCAACTTAATAAGCTACTATAAATCCATTGCCGTACTATTAAGACTACCCAATATAATTTTTGAAAAAAAAAGGATAGTGCATCCTAAAGCAAGAGGATATTAACCAAAGAGAATGGAAGACCATCAACAGAGGCTGTGGCACTACCCAAGTCCTATGTTACAATTGCCAAATTTTATTGTGTCCGTCTCCTAGAAGAGCTGCTGTATGTATTGGGATGGGCAAGGGACAACCACTCGTTGAGAAAATACTGCTAGGGAGTTATTGAGCCCTTTGTCTGTCCAGACTGTAGTACATTTGATCCCTTTCTGGTTACGGCATAATTTTCCATTGCCTGCACATACACATAATGGTTTGGCCTATCCTTAACGCAGCCTCTTATTTTCTCTAATACCTAGCAACATTAAACAGTGAACAATTAATCCTCACTCAAGGAGTTAAGTAATGTACAGTAATTGTTCAGTCACTACTATCCACTGGCTACATGTAGAAAAACAGATCTTGATATGTACAAATATACTGTTTTCAACTCATTCTAGTTAATTATTTATTGAATTGCAGTTATAGCTAAGGCAAGTGAGCTCAGTCATTCTAATGTTCTTAAAGAGTCTATGATCTAATATCAAAGCATATTCAACACTTTTTCATTTCTGGCCAATATAACAAAAGCATATTTTTATTAAGACTGTATGACATGGTTGTGTCATGAGGATGTCTATTCATAAAATTTCATTGCAAATTTTATAAAGATGGTATGATATCCGTCCTTTATATAAAAAAGTTGGTGTCAGAAAAGCACATCTTATCAAGGCTGTGCTATATACGAACCATTAACAAGGTGGTATCATAGGAGAATGTTTCATTAAGGCGATGTCAAATAAACATATTTCATTAAAACAGTATGACATAAAGTTTTATTGAACTAGATTCACCTGAGAAATGTTTGACTATTTTTTATTCCGGATGTCATACAAGCCTGTTAATGCTATTGGCATCACAGGAGTAATTATTATTTTCAGGAAATTTACAATCATATTAATAAGATGGCTTCATAGAAGCACTTTTCATTAATGTGGGGTTATGTGAGTATGAATCATTAAGGATGCACAACAAAACCATGATTTTGATCATCAAGGGCTGTCAAACGAGGATATTTTCTTATAGAATTGTCATACAAACAAATTTTAGGAACAAAAATTGCATGAGAAAGTAACATAAACTGAGTTCATATGATCACCTTTTCTGTATACCGGGTCAGACAGTCTCTATGATGGGATCATCGCAAGGGCAGGTTTTGTTTATTCGATGTCATATAAGTTTTTCGGTTTTTTATGTCACTCGATTTTGTTCGAACACATTTTATTGTCTGTCAGAGCAAATTGCTGTTCTTAATACTTGCTCTACCACGTTAGTAGCCATTAAAAGATCCAGCAACAAGTGTTCTACTATGACAAAAGTACAAAATTTGATAGTCTACTATGTTTCCAATTACCTGCCTGCAAATAAAAACATATTACATCAACATTTTTTTGTGTCGGTAGTTAGAAAAATAAATATTAAGCATGGATGACCAGAATTAAATCAAATGTTTATTGCGATTATTTCTGATCTTTAAATACCTATAATGTCTTTATTTTCTTTAATGCAAATCACATGAAATTTACCTCCATATACAGGAACCATTTCCTTGCATCAAGACTAACAATATGGCTCCCAATATGATTTTGTGTTTCTGCAAATGCCGGTCTTATGTTTAAATATTTCTCACATTTATATCTTGTATTCAAGAAATTGGACTCTCGTAATTATAGTAACTATAATTGTAATTGTTATGGTTTTATTTTTTACTGTTCAAAAGCTTTCAAGTGTTGTGTGTATAAGGTCTATCGCCTTCCATAGCTCAGGCAATCTCAACCTATATTACCAAGAACATTACAGCCATGAAACGCCTGAATGCCAATCAAGGGGTTATACAAAAGAAGAATTCTATCCTCTGATCACAACAAGCATGCTAGTCTGCTGGATGCAACTATCTTCTAAACATTATGACCTCTACCCTATCACAATCCATCACCCATAAGTAACTGTTGTTGAATTAGGAAGCCGTATACAATCATAACTCTCAACACCAAAGAATTTTCTAACAAATTTCTTGCGCTGCGAAACAAGATGCCAACAATTTTTATGCCCCATATCAGGAAAACTTTTTCACATAACAAAACAAGGTACTGTACTTGGGCCCGACCTTCTCCGAGATTGATTTTAAAATTCACGCACCATCAGCCTGTAAACTCGCCACCATTTTTACTTGCTCTAATTGGGTAGAGGTATCATAAGCATTGACTTTCTGTTTGTGATTTCGCTTTTGCGACTCTTGTTTTTTTTATTGTGTTGCAATATTACATTACTTTATTAGGCATGGGTCCCAGAAAAGTTGATTATGTACAGGGAAAGAAGAGGATGATGATTTCAATGGAGAGGAAGAAAGAAATAGTAAGAAAATACAAGGCTGGCATGTGGTTAATGTAATTTTTAAAGAATATGGCTGAAACTCCTCTACGATAAAAATGGTGCTGAAACCGAAGGAAGCCATCAAAGCAGCAAGACCTTCTAAGGGCACAACTGTTTTCCCCAGCATTAGGAGCCATGCACATGATAACATGGAGAAACTGCTTCTTGTTTGGATTAAAGATAAGTAAATCCCTGAAGAAAAGATCCCTGAAACGTTAATCTACCAAGAGGCCAGTGCTATTTTCGGTGATCTAGTGCATTCCTAGGCCGAAAACGATGCAGAAGAGACATTTAAGCAACACCCCCAGATTTCAAGTTTTCTCAGAAGTGCTTTGAAAATTTTGGAAACTGTCTAGCATTTATTCAGTGGTACGTCATGCGGAGGCTGCAAGTTTGGACACAAAAGCGACTGAAGCCTTTGTTTAGAAGTTCGATGAGTAGACTCTCCTAAGGTTATAGTCTCCAAAAAGTCTTCAACTGCGATGGAGCTAGGCTCTTCTGGAAGAAAATGCCTAGTTGGACGTTGATCACGGCGGAAGAAAAGAAGTTACCCAGGCATAAGCCTATGAAGGACAGGATTACCTTCGCACTCTGTGCAAATGCCAGTTGGGATTGTTAGGTAAAATCCCTACTGGTGTATCACTAAAACACTTAAAGACTCAGCAGCAGTATCGTACACATTGACCTTGTGTTTGTGATTTCGGCTTCATGACTACTGTAATGTATCGTGTTGCGATATTATGTTACTTTATTAGCCATAGGTGCCAAAAAAGTTGCTGATGTGCAGGAAAAGAAGTCGATGATGGTTTCAATGAAGACTAAGATGGAAATAAAGAAAAAAATTCGAGGCTGGCATGCAGATAGTGTAATCGTGAAGCAATATGGTCAAAATTCGTTTACGATAGGAATGATCATGAAAAAGAAGGAAGCCTAGAAAAAAGTAACACCTTCTAAGGGCATGAATTTTTTTCTCCAGAAAGAGGAGCCACGTCCACAATGATATGGAGAGACTGCTTCATGTTTGGGTTAAGGGCAAGGAAATCACTGGAGACACGATCACGGAAATAATAATTTGACAGAAGGCCATCACCAATTTCAGTGACCTCATGCATCCTCAAGCCAAAAACGATGAAGAAGCTGCACTGAGGAAAGAACTCGCAGAGTAGAAAGCTTCTCGGGGATGCTTTGAAAAATTAAAGAATCAGTGTGGCGTTCCTTCGGTGGTGCGTCATGGAGAGGAAGTAAGCGTGGACACGAAAGGGGCTGAAGTCATTATTAAGACATTGAAAGAATTGACTGTCCAAGAAGACTGCAGTCCTCTTCTCTAAGAATGTTTCATCAGACATTCATCAAGGCAGAAAAAAAGAAGCTATCTAGGCATATGACTATCAAGAACAGGTTTACCTTTGCACTTTATGCTAATGCCAGTGGGATTGTAATGTAAAACCCCTACTTGTGTATCACTCCGAGACTCCTCGAGCCTTCAAGGACCACATGGTGATTAACGAAAAACTTCCATTGATGTGGTCTAATGTTAAAGCCTGGGTATCATGAACCTTGTTCACTGAGTGGGTAAAACTTTGTTTCAGCCAAACTGTGAAAAAAATATCACGATACAAAATGCTTCCTCCTGAAGTAAGTTCAT
>NC_090736.1:105959685-105987185 GCF_036898095.1 Palaemon carinicauda
AAGTTCAGTCAGTAATTATTTATCTCTTCTTTGAGGCATAACCCTTCTCTACAGAGAGAGAGAGAGAGAGAGAGAGAGAGAGAGAGAGAGAGAGAGAGAGAGAGAGATTGATGAGTATCAATAAACTTGCTTCTAACCTGGGTTATGATAGAGACAATGCTTTAGTAGGTCTCCATGCGTACACAGGCTACGTTTGCTGGTCAAAGAAAATTCAAAGAAATGAAACTCCTGCAACAGAACCATAATTTCCAAAATGCATTCACTATACTTGGTAAACATTAGCATGTGACTGACGAGTTATTTGTTACCCTCCAGTAGTTCCCATGCAATCTATGTGCAGCCTAAACAAACATCAGTTGCTAGGTCTGGATTTCGAGATAAAGGCATTACTGGAAAATCCTAATATCACAGTAAATATATATTCGCATCTAAAAAGGGCCTACGATATAATTAACCAAAGATCCATTACCCTGGTGTTTATATGAATGATTATTGGTAATTGCCAAATATATATATATATATATATATATATATATATATATATATATATATATATATATATATATATATATATATATATATATATATATATATATATATATCTTTCAAAAAATTAGATTTCAGTGTCTTCGTGGATCTCTCCAACAGTATTCACTATTTAGGGAAAGAAAAACTTTAACCATAACCCAGTGGACTAAAAACATTATAATATAAGGGTTTACTTGGCAAACTTCAGAGAAAATCAGTATTAGAATGCTTATTCAAATCAATATTTTCAATGAACTCAGAATATAATGAACAACAAATCAATCACAAAACTTAAATATTGAATGATTTGACGTCACAAGGTCTTTTTGTAATCTGAAAGCAAATGGCAATTTGTCATCTGATGAGGTAAACTCTTGTAAAGGAATTATTTTCGGTTTCATGTAAAAAAAAAATAACGATGCATACCAAGTACGATTACTTAAATAATGATAGATCTATACATCTTATGATGGCTGACAAATCAAATGTTTTGGATATAATGGATATTAAAGGTGACTGCATAAAAAATGGATATTTTATTGTCTTAATATGAATCCTACTCTAGAGAATGTGGGAATTTCTTAAAAGTTATTAAAAGTAATTTTGATAAGACATTAAATTCCATCTTAAAATGATCTAATGTATCTATTGAGCAATTTTTTTCTAAATTTAACACTCATATGCCCAACCTTTTTTACAAGGACGCCCACCAAGCCTGACACTTTGACAAAATCTGCCCTAATGTCACTGCTCCCTTCCAACAGCGGAGAAGAGTTTGCCTGGATTCAGTGTACCTAAGTTCAGCTTCATATCAAAGGCGTGAGTTGCTCAACCCAGCATAGCAGACTATATCCTTGTGGTGATCCCCTAGGGCACTTCAAGAAATCTCTGATTGACTTTGCAACTAAGGGGACAACCCAATAGAGCATAATGCCATTAAAATATACCTCCTGAAGCAGTAGTCAACAATACAATGTAAAATCAAGCCTTCAGAGCTCTCTCAACAACCATTAGCTTACTCAAAGGCTTTGCTTGCCCTCATGGAAATGATCAACATTATTTTCTATCCTCCTGCTGCAGACATCTCTCCTAGGGAAGTGAACCTACCATGTTCCTTTATTGTGCAATGCCTACCAAAACTTGTAAGTGTCGCCATACCTTATGTCTATACCTTTCCCTTGAAGACCTGATGACCAAACTTAAAGTACTTATGAACAGCGACTCCAATTTCTTCAAGACCTCCATAAACTCCTCAGCTTCAAAACAACAAGAGTATTAATCAACCACAACAGATGCTAACGTGAATGGGGTAAGACACAGGCGCTTGCCTTGTGGCAATACAACCCACCACACAAATATGCTACTTGCCTTTGCACCAACCAAGGACCTCTCCAGCCACATATTGACACCAGTCAGCCATAGTTTTGCTACTACCACTGCAAATTATGTGATCTAGTGTAACGTTGGCCTCCCTAGTCAATAATTCTCTCTACAAGATTCAGGTAGGTGTCGTCTGTTTTTGGTAGGCATTGGTGCTTGCCATTCTCTTCTACTAAAGTCACTCACCAGTACACTCACAGTAATTCTAAGCCTGATGACATGCGCCTGATAATTTAGCCTGTGATAATATTGTAAAAGTGAACAAAAATTTTTAAAAAATATATATTTTCAGAAATTTAATAGAATCCTAAAAGAATAAAATTAAAACGTTTTTACTTACTATAACCTAAATTGTTACTGTATTGTCAAATCATTTAAAAATCAAATCAATTCTCATGGTTATGATTTTTGTAAAATGATCGACAATTGTTTTCATGACCTTTGCATGAAAATTTAGATTTCCCACATTGAAAACACTGCAAATGCATTTATTCTTCAAAATTCAAAGTGGTTCTTAAAAAATTCCGGTTTTCATTGTTAAAAATTAAGTAGCGATTTGCCCCCGATGTAGTCATGAAAATTGGCCAGAGAATCAAGATTTTTTTCAAAGAACCTGAAAAATCTATCAAACAGAATTATGGAGAGTATGATAATAAACTAATTCTACAATTTATCATATTCACTACATGAAATTTAAGAAAAAAAAATCTATCTTCCACCAACATACCAAGGTCAGCACTGCGGGAGCAAGAGTTCCTCAGTCTTTCTTGCAGCTTCCTTTATGCACATGCACACAAAAGACAACCATGCCATAGCTGAAACTGTGAAACGCAAAGTTTCATACAAAGATTCCTTTATTATTAATAGAAAATGAAGGCTAGCTATTGACATTAAGCTCAAGGATTATATATTATACAAGTATATAGAAAGAATTGATGAAAAATTCATTATGTTGAATATTAGCATAAGAATAAAGAGGTGCTGCAGATCCAGAGAGCCTATACATGAGCTGCAACTGGTCAGAGAGTATCCCAAATATCACCACCCCCATCCACTTCAGTAATAGTACATTATATTACTCCAGTTTTGCCTTCGCAATGCTAGTGCAACTGCCTCATGGATTTTATGTTAGGGATCCTCCCCTTCTACGTATGTTAGTTGCACAACATACTAGTCTTTTCTTCTTTGATAGAGGGACACCTCCACCAACTACGTATCATGGTAGACCGCTTACACCAGAACATATTTGTAGTCCAGACTATAAACGTGCCTTTGGCGTGAATGAAGTATCATTCCCAGGGCATTACATCACTCTTTAAGGCATCCATCCCAACCCTGAGAAGGTATACGCCATTCAGAACTTTCTCGCTGTCTCGAACGTCAAAGCACTCTAAGAATTCATCGGCATGATCAACTATTACCACATCTCTTGCCACTCCTGTACACCTCCCTTAACGGCAATTCAAAATACCTGAATTGGCCTTCTGAAACACCAAAAAAACCTTCAACTGCTGCTTGTTTCACTTTTCTAATTCCACATGCCCCTCTCCTGCTCTCAACCGATGCCAACAACAAGAATATCTGTCTACTACTTAAGCAGGTGGTGAACGGTTCGTTGCATCCATAAGCCTTCTTCAGTAGAAAACTGTCCTAGTTATAAACCAGCTTCTCTAAATTCAACCGTGAATTACTAACAGTGTATTTGGCTATCCATCACGTTTACCACTTCTTACAAGATATGCCCTTGATAATTCAGGTGGATCTGATCCGCTCACAAGTGCCGACATTTCTTCACAAATTGTGAATACAAATGCGCCATTCACCCTGTCTGTGAAAAAAATTATCACGTTGTCGATTCCCTATCAAGAAACCCATTGGCCATCATTCACCTGGGTTTGTATAACAACTCCTTGGCAGAAGCCCAACAAAAAGATCTAGAATATAATGCAAGTACGACAATCTGCTCATCCTCCCTTTGAAAAAATAATCGCTTTCGACAACCAAACCCTACCCTCCTCTGTGACATCTGTAATGGTAGATCACGACTGTCTATACATGCTCCCATGCTCCAAAAGGTGTTTATTTTCATCTATGGCCTCTCAAATCCATTGTGCCGATCTACTGTATAGTTGCTAAATATGAACTTCATTTGGCACAGCATTACTGAGGAAGCTATGAATAAGGTCCACGCCTGTACTTCATGGCAAATTTCTAAAGTACATCGACACACATATTGATGAGTGGGAACTTTTCCTCAACCTCAGTGTCATATAGCCCTCATTCATCTTGACGAAGAGGACCCCAACCCATCTCACGTCACTGACTACTTCACTCATTAGCTTGAAGCCATGCCCATGCGAACTGCAACGTCCGCCTTATGTACATCTCCCATAATCTAAAAGGGAATTGCGAGATTTGATATCCCAAATTATAATACTTATGACAGTGGTAGCACTTTCACTTCTTAAATATAGTTATCATTAGCAAGTCTCCTGAGCATCACGATAAATTAGACAACCTCATGCAGCCACATGGCAAAAATAATTATTTAATATTTTCATCACGCCCTCAAGGCAGGTTTAATGCCCTGCCACACTGAATACAAATAGTTTACTCAGCTTCCCTAGTTCCTCCTGGAATCAAGAACCACGCCTAAGAATGCTCCAGGTGTTTCGGCAGCTAAAAGGGGGTATGGACACACCAAGGCCAATATATATATTGGCCTTGGGACACACGTTGGTCGTCCCTGCCGATTTTATTCCGTCTTCAACATCATCCGACAATCTCCAGCACTTACTTCACGGAAAATCTACTCTGTGCTGTTAGACTTACAAGGCCCAGCGCTACAACGCATACAATCCACAACATGCGTTTTCCTGCACAATGACACTAGAAAACACAGCTGACGCCCGCTTATGCAGGCAATTTTCTCAAAATTTGTCACAAACTGAAGGCTTTCTTAACTAACATTCGTAACAAAGTAGATTGAATTTCCTTTGATCACCTAAAACCTGAGTATTTCTTCAATGTCATGTGTCTACAGTTTGCCTCTCTAAAGCAGGGTGCTCTATTTCACATGTATATTATTATTATTAGGGGTCAAGCCATGTAATGCACATGTTTCATAGACACTCATACAATTTAATGCTATAGCTTTTTTATCTCTTACTCTATCCCACACTAATAATAGACCAATCTTTTCAGTCTTGGCATTGTATGATTTAATTTTTTTTAATTTGTGTTACATTCCAGGTCAACACTGCTTTTATATAAGCTTGTTATCTGTTAGACAAATGTTACTTGCATTTACCTTTCCTCCCTGTTAGACCCTAATAGTTACGTTAACGCAGGTCTTATTAAAACACATAAGGCTAATTTTTCTGTCCCCTGAATTATCAGTTCTGTTAACAGCATTTCCAACACATTACCCAAAAGTTTACTACGAGTCATTGCGCTTATTCTTAGGAATAGTTCTCAATATGAAAATACAAAATTTTGTTGAAAAGTTGCTCAGTGCTCACATTACTTTCAGTTTTAATGTAACTTCCTTGTTTATGAAGATCACAGTTGACGATTTATTTATAAAATGTGTCAAATAAAAAAAAAAGTATGTTTCACCCTTATCTCAATGGAATATATGTTTTGCAAGTGGTAGGATATCTCCTCTAAAGATAATGATGGATCTTTCATATTCGCCCCCAAACATATAGTTTAAGGTTAAAGAATATAAATATAACAACATTACTTCTATCAGCTATTTTTTTAATTGATTAGAATTTCATGTTGAAATTCAATGTTGTTAATAAATTGGCCAAAAAAAAAAAAATAATAGGGTTCTTGACTACTTTTATTGACACGTGATTATATGATGAACAGGTCAGATTTTCTATGATTCTGTAGCACTTTGATCTTATGTGTTAGCAGTCGTTTTATTAATATCATCTTTTTTTCGCTAGAAATTGTTGAAAATAAAAGAAAATGGCAAAGTCAGTGCAGATGGTGAGCCATGATACTACCTCTACAGATATTTTAAATACAAACTTGACAGAGAGCTTTCTTTGTTATCAAGACACAGATGATAAGCTAATAAGTCCTGTAGATCATAGTTATGGTGGTAGTGCATATAAACCACTAGAAAAAAAAAACTCTTTCATTGTTCCTAGAGCTTGTCCTGCTGCCATTTTCAATCACTTTAGATAGATAATAGTAAAAGTTCACAAAGTAAGCTAAAATTTATAAAAGAATTATTGGAAACAATATGAGAAAAATCTACAGGGTACAAACAAGCACAAAAGGTGATTAAGTTCTTGACTCGCGGTTGCCTTCAAAATTAATTTAAAATATCATAACAATCTAATAATGCAACTCGTATCTTTTCTAATTTACATGCTGCACATAGAAATCCTCACTACAAGGCATTTATTGAAAACTTTAATGCACAAACCTGCAAGATGACAATTAATTAGCCAAACTAAGTTCAGGTGATGTGGTGGCCATAGTGAAGTTCCATCATCAATTTTTACTTAATTTATAAAAGATAGATAGCGCTCAGTCTAGCTATTCCTAAAAGTAATTAAAAAGACAACTGTACCTAAAAGCACTGCATTTGACGAAATGCTCTAGTTTATGCAAGAACTATTACAGTAGAAGATGTTGATATCGCACAAGTACTCCAATATTAGAACTTACTAAACTCTATGCCAACATATGAAATTGGCTTAACAAAGAAGAGGTATCTACTGTTCAGGCAACTAGACTAAAAAAAAGTATATTTGGATACCTTACTGGATTAGATTTTTACCATGCGGGACCTTATACACTGTAATTTTGGTGACAAGTGGAATTTCTGGCCAAACAATCAGGAATATTGATGTTATGTTAGGCAGACCTCTTTCGATGGGATATATTCACAAACAGATATCCATTACTAGATGGCTCTTTTAGAGTGGGTTGCTAGGAAAGTTCAGTTCCACAGTCATCAATCACAAACAGCAATGTGTTAATCCCATATCCTAATATACGATTTGGTCTGCAATAGGAAATGAAATACTGCAGAAAATAAACACATCAAAACTCGTGAATCTAGGATACTTCTACTTATTGGAGCTATTGTGTGGTGCTTTATTAACCCATAGCTTCGAGCTTTTTTGGGCATCTCGGCTTCCTAAAACAGGACCCCTGCCTAATTTCACGCACACTATTACTACTTCAAGCTTCTCTGAGCCCCTCAGCTTCCCAAAGCAGACACTGAGCCTATTCTAACGCACACTTTTCCTACAATTCATTATAATGATATTACAACTGAAGTAAATAATTCATACTTTTCAAATTCAAGAATAATCATAGGAAAAGTTTCACAGGATCTTGCTCTAGTTTGGCTCCTGGGCTTCAGCCTAGTCAGTGTTATGGACATTATGGCCCTGCTTATAAGGTAAATGACAACTATGTCAAAAGACAATAGATACTCTGTACAAAATGTGACTCTGTAACATATAACTGATCCCTCTCTCTACATATGCTAATTTTAATTTTTTTTTTTTTTTTTTTTTTTTTTTTTTAGGTCGATTACTTAAAATCTGTTGAAGTTGTCTGTCCACAACCACTTAAGATTGGTCTTTTTACAACCTATATCATGGATAACAATATCGATTATGACCTTTCATCGATATTCTCTAAAAAAAATTTAGGCTGGCATTTGTATTATTAATAACAGATTCTATTATTTACCAATGGTTTGGTACAAGAAAATCACTCCTTAATTACAGATCAACTGGAAATTCTTAACAAACTAACGTATCCTGTATTTTACAGGAAAAATGGTAATTGCTATATTCATTAATAAGTTAATGTCATTTTAGTTTATCGTTTTCTTGATAGTTCCTAAATTGATAAGTAAATTATGAAATCTTTAACAACGCAAATTTTCATATCAACTTCAAAGCAAGTGTGCATCGCTTTATAAATATGCAGTAAACTGTTGTAAGTCATAGATACGATCCTATGAAATATATATAACAGTTAATTGTCATATGTGTAAAAATATTGTTTGATAGCATACCTTTGTACAACTTTGGAACTATCGGGATTGAATATATGGGCATAGTAAAAAATATTGAATTTTTATAATCATTACCTATCAAAATATGATATTTTGTACATTTTAGTGAGACCAATTAGAAAAAAAAATGGTTGTTATGGAAACCACAACGCATATCCAGTAGGGATATAGTCTTAACATTTTCATATATAGTCTGAACAAAATGTATAACAAATTTAATACTTTATTCACAAAGTGCATGATTACACTCACTCAATGTTGGGCTACAAGTGTCCAGAATTGGAGTGGGTTCTTTAGATTTGGTATGTTGACGATATATTATTTGTTGGATATACATACAAGAATTGAAATATGTTTTTTGAAAAGTTAAACACTTTAGTATAGTCCTCAAAATTCAATACTGAAGAAGAAAGTTATTGAACATTGCCCTTTTTGATAGTTTAGGTGCATAGGAAATGGAGAGGGATTTGTAATCTTGTATTCACAGGAAATCTACTAACATTTTTTTTCGCAAGGTAGCTGTTAGGTACCTGGAGGGAAGAGAAGTATATGCAGTGACTTTACTCGACAAGATAATGAGATTTAATACAAACATTTGAGGGCCATTACAGCAAAGAACGAGACAGCAAGGAAAAACATGAAATAGTATGCTTAATGTGTTTTTTTAGTTTTAGTGCGGAAAAAAAGCGAGTGATAAAAAAAGCAATAGTATTTCAGTATTTGAGTATACATGAAACGCATTGCGGTACATTCTGTTCCCACATTTATTATTATTAAAATATTTAGGTCAGTGTAAAAATTTCTGTCTTTTTAGCAATAAGCTAGAAACATGTTTTATTCAAATCATGATAAGAAGCCTTCTAAGAATGAGTCTTCTTTTATAAATAATTTTTGAGAATTCAGGAATAGTTGAAAATAGCATTCTAAATTATATATATATATATATATATATATATATATATATATATATATATATATATATATATATATATATATATATATATATATATATATATATATATATATATATATATATATATATATATATATTCTTCATCTCCTCCTACGCCTATTGACGCATAGGACCACGGTTATATTTCGCCAATCGTCTCTCTATTGAGCTTTTAATTCAATACTTCTCTGTTCATCATATCCTACCTCGGGCTTCATAGTTCTCAGTCATGTAGGCCATGGTCTTCCAACTCTTTTGTACCTTTTGTACCGCAGCTGAACGTTTGATGACCTAATCTCTCTTGTGGAGTGCGAATAACATGCCGCTCATCATTATCTCATCCACATTTTGCATTCGATTAATCTCTCTTACAGTTGGATTTCTAGTCCTTTTCTGCCATTCAAGTCCCAATATCCTTTAGAGGGCTTTGTTTTCAAATCTACTATATCTTTTGAAGATTGTTTCATTATCATGCCATGAAAGATGTCCAAGGAGTATCACCGATCTCACTAATCCGATATATAGTCTGATGTTTATATGTAATTTTATGCGATTTATTTTCAAATTTCACTTAACCTAGTCATTGTCTGATTAGTTGTTTTTTTTTTCTTTTTTTTTAATCTTTCCCCTAATTCTGATTCTAAAGACCCTGTATTGGAGATCATAGTTCCTAACTACTGAAATGACTACCTCATTAATCCTTTCTCCCATCCAATGATTTTTTTTCTATTGTATACTCCGTTGGCATCATCTCTGTCTTTCTTCTATTTATCTTGAGCCCGACCTCTTGCGATATTTCATGCATTAAGGCAAGCAAGCATTTCATATCTTTTGGTGTTCTACTAATAATGACAGCATCATCAGGATACTGTAGGTGTGCTAAATTCCTATCTCAAATCTAGCCCAATCCTTCTCTACCATCTCTAACTGTTCTACGTATTAAAAAATCCATGAGTAAGATAAAGAACATAGGTGACTACACATTCTCTTGGAGTACTCTGCTGTTCACTGGAAATTCATTTGATAATCCTCCATTAACATTAACTTTGTCCTTGTCATGCTCGTGTACAGACTTAATAAAATTTACATATTCGATAGGAATTCCATAATAACGCAGGACTCTCCACAAAATTTTCTGGTGGACACTAAGAAAGGCTTTTTCAGAGTCCACAAATGCCATAAAAATGGGATTTCTATATTCTAAGCAGTGCTGTAAAACATGTCTCAAAATGAAAATCTGGTCAGGGCAACTTCTACCCTTACTAAATACTTCAGGTTCATCTCTCAGTTTTTCATCAATTTATATCACCAGTCTCTTTAGAATAAACATTCTATATATTTTCATAACAACTAACATAAGTGTTATGCTTATGTAATTATTGCAATCAGTCAGGTCTCCTTTTTTTTCCCTCTCTCTCTTTGCTATTTTCACCAACACCCCTAACTTCCATTCATCAGATTTTGCCTCTTGATGCCACATTCTACAAAATAACCTTTAAGTAGTATGAGAGTTAACCAATTCTCGGCCAGTACCATCTTGAAAGTTATTGCATCATATCCCGTTGCTTTCCCTCTCTTTAGTTTTTAAGGATGGCTTCGACTTCAAATACACTGAATTCATTAATGGGTTGAATAAAGTCTTCATCAGCTTCAGGTATATCACGCAAATTATTCCCTTCATATCTACTATTTATAACCTCACTAAAGTGTTCCATCTAACGTTGGCTTTCTTTATCTATAAAAAAAACCATCTCTCTTTTTGATGGGTATATGCTTCTTTTTCTTTGTTTCAGTCGAGATTTTAATAATAATTCTATGAGTAATTCTTGCATTCAAAGCCACTTCCTGAATGCATAGTTCTGTCAGCCTTAGCTGCTTTACTGTGCAACTTTTCTCACCAGATATTCCTCGCTTTTCTTTTGACCTTACTATCAATACCCGAATACTTAGCATGCTCTGCCTTTTAATTTTCATCATTTCCTCACAAACTTTCAACGATGAATTTCTGTCTCTGTCTCCTTTATATAGTATCCCAAGTATCATTTCATACCAATGGCTTTCTCCTTGTAACTACGTGTCCCAAGACTTCACTATCAACTGAATGATATATGTTCTTGAAATCACACTATTCCTCATTAAATATCTGTTCTTTGTCTTTTATAATTTCTAAGACTGTAAATTGATTCCTACGTTTAATTTCCATTTGTTTTTTCTGCGCTCTTCTTCTAAAAGCTTAGTTGTATCTAACCTAGGTATTCTATCTATCTTACTATTGGGTGCTTTCAGTTTTAATTTTAGTTCATGATCACTACCAATATTAGAACCACGTTAGCTTCTTACATTTGTCAGAGTCCTTCTTTTCTCTTTAATAATGGCAATGGGATATATCGGATTTTTATAAATGCTACCTGGTGAAGTCCATGTATACTACTGGATGTTTTTCTGAGTCTGTATGTGCGTCTGTATGGGTGTTATTTTTTTCCTAACCAAGCAGTTGATATTTTTAGATATATATTACATGGCAGTCTGATATAGACGTTGTTAAGGGCAGTAAAAAGGACGAAAAAGTTCCAAATTATATCCTTAAAATGGCTTGCATGATATCTACATGGTTATCCCTAATCCTTTTTGTTATCTTTTAATCAGAAATTCCCATCGCATGACCTCTGAGGCTCTTCGGTTAATATTTTATTGCTATCTCTTGCTTATGACATGGGTCGTGAGGGTCTTTAAATTTCGATACATGTAGATATCCTGACTAAAGCTCCATTTTAACGGAATTGCTCAAGATTATATTTGCATAATCTGAGAGCTTGAAATAGAGACTTGAACATTGGAGTCTTTCAAAACTTATATTGAAATTTTATTTATTTTTTCTATCAGGAGTTACACGGAAAAAAATAAACTCTTATCTCTTGATAATTACTTTCATTAGGGTTTTATTATTAGCTCTTTTTTATGTAAGTAAATTATTTCTTATGTTTTACACAATGTTATTACTTATACCATTAAAATGAAATTAAGGTTATCTATTAACCTGGTTACTTTAATTTGACTTAGTCTGTCTGTCTGGCTCAAAAAGCTACAAAACAAATATATAAATCATAGTGCATTTAACAGTTATATAGTATGTTATTTCAAACATCTTTATGAGATAGGATTTATTATTTTTGGCCAAATAGTCAGGACCTGGGGCCTATGAGGAAATTCAGCGAAAAAGTTGATCTTGGGTAGAAGTAAATTTAAAGAAATAATCCATAGGCCTGCTGACTGATTGGTACTATCTGGAGATAATAAAAGCCAGTTTAACCAGGCATCCAGCATGGTATCCCTTGTCTAAAAATGCTTGCTGGATATTTGAACGTTTTAGCATTTTTTGTCTTAAGGGGGTTTTAGGATTTTACATTGTGCCGTATTGTAAAATCCACCAAATTCACCTTTTGGGGCGAATATCAAGTTAGTATTCCCTCAAGCTGTGTTTCGGCTTTTGCTGGCATCTGACTGAAAAGTATGGTTTACGATGAGGACAATGGTTCAAACCATGGGCCTCCAGAAAAGCGACAATACAGTAGGAAGATACTGCGCTCTGTATACTATTTAACAAGTATGTACCACGAAAAAAACTTGACAAAACACAAGAGCATTAAGCCATGGAGGATACTTGTTAATGCTGCTTAAAAAAAGAAGATTTCGACCAATAATTGAAATTAATTCACAATCAGAAGAGTTTTCAAATATATATTTTGAAACAACATGCAGTAACAAGTTAGAGCCCAAGATATCTTTGCATAAGCTAGAAACTGAATGTTTTGATCTTAGACAGTCAACTTCTCAACACAAAAGAATATCACGAGAGTCTGGAACCAGTAAGTCACAAACTTATTCTGCAAAATACATATTTTGTGACAAGGACTCCAAATATCTTAAAAAAAGACATTCTGGGCTGAAAAAAAAAAACAGTACTGGAATCTGTCTGAAAATGATTGACTAGAAAAACTTCTGAAAGTCAAAAGAAAACCTGTTAATGAATCCTTGCCATCACATCTCTTGAAATGATATCAGTGAAGCACTATACCACAGATCATACATTCCAGAAAAAAACAAGAAAGAGGCAAGAACAACATCCCATCAGTGAGGACCATGAAAACAATGTAGAAGAGGCATACACTCTATCTGAGTCAAATTTTTACCAACAGCTCTTCGACTACTTCCGGCAATAATTGATTGCCAAACACCAAATAGCATACTTGACAAACTTAACAGAGAAATTAGTGTCACTTATATACACTGACGGAGTATCAGATATCAAGGTATGTATCTAGAAGCACATATGAGGCAGACTTAAAATAGAATTTGTACAGTGCATAACAACCATCTGTGGAAGTAACAACAGATTCCTGGTCACTTCAGAGGAACTTACCATAGAATTCATGATATTGAGGGAACAGTTTCTCCTATATTAATCTCATAATCAGAGTATGGAACATGCCGCATCCAAATCTGCGGTACTTCTTAAAAATATTAAAGTAGAGCAACATGAACAATCGTGGCACCTTCACCCAGATGAGCTTGATGAGCAACATGTCAGCACACGATATCTATTGCTGATGCTTTTGACCATCCTTCTGACTGGACACAAAGGTTCTGAGGCGAATACAACTCAGACAAGAAAGCTGGTGTGGTCGTTTTCCCAATATTTTTTGTATGGATTTACAATAGGGCAGCTACACACATTAAAGCACATTTTACTTCCATGGGATGTGAAGACCTTTAAAAAATGCTGAGATCATAAAGATTCTGAACTTTTTAGGCCAGGGAGTATCATACTTAACACTGATATAAATGGACTCAGCTCTTTGTCTGTAGAAATGGGATCAATAATCTGGATTGGGCGTGTTGTTACCGAAACAAACATATATTACTGTTCCAACAGTACTAGTATATGACATCATAGAGAGAAGAGAAGAAGCTCTCAGTAGAGTTGGAACATCCCATCGTGTGAATAGAATCATAGTTCAGTCCCTCGACAAACAATCATACTAAAGGACAAGTAATGATCACTTCCTGCAAAAGGCCCTATTCGATCACACCATGATTTCATTGAGAGGAAATCATCACTGTTATAACACCAGCTTATGCTGTGGATGTATAGAATGAAGCCACTTTAGGCAAGAACTAAAACCTTTCATGGCAGTTATTGCGGATAAGTGACACGAAAAACTAGTAAAGGAGCTCATGGACATTCTTTAACATTCTAAAAAGTGACAACTTGGACATAAAACCCAAAACAGTTAGGAACATACTGACAATCAATTTCCCAGCAACTTATCAACTGTGCCCCCAAATACTTGAAGAGACAAAAGAAAATAATCCCTGCACTCAATCTTCCAGATGTCATTTATGTTTTTGATCAAGCCTTGTACTCCACTACTCCATAGTTGGGAGGTCGTCTGGCAGAGTCACGAAACCTTCCTGAACTTGGGTATAGAAATCTTCCACATAATATGCAATATCCTGTCCACTCTGGGTAAGAGTGCCAGCACTTAGATGCCCAATAAACCTTGTTACTGAAGTAAATACCAAAACCAAAAACCAACATTGTCTCCACTCCTGGGCGAAACATCCACAAACCAAATCATTGCATGTTTTGCGGAATATCAAAAGGAACTTCTAAACACCAGTGGACCACTAGCATCATTCTGGATGTCCTTTTTGAATTGTGTGGAAATACCAAAGCACATACATACAACCATCGCATGTTTTGGTTAAATTCAAAGATTTTGGTCTTCACCATCCAGACCTAGTAGTATATCCCATTCAGAAGGATGAACATGATCTCCTTTCTATAATTGAAGTGCTAAAATGTAACTGTATCAAACCTTTCAAACTGCCTTCCAAAAAACTGTTGAGCATGGCATCTAGCATGACAGCGCCAAAAAAGTGTTGCAAGTGATCTCCTACTGCTCAAGATCAGGGAGAGAAGACATACCAGGAGTTTGTCTATTATAGACTCCAGAAATGCAAATCCTTCTATAAAACAATGAAAAAGTTGCAAATGAAATCATATGACAGTTTGGAAAAATAGGAGAAAGGTAAATCAGGAAACAAATAAACTTTCTTGAAAGGTGAATATCAACTGTTCACCATAATGATGCTGATAGCAATTAGCAGGAGAATGAACATGAAAAAAATTCTCCAGTATTCTCTCGGACCTTTACTGTGGTCGCTGGCTAATTGTGATGGCACTGCAAAAAAGACCAACAAGGGAGCCATGGCATGTAATCAGGAAGAAAAAGTGACTGAAGATAAACACATTGACTTGCCTTCAGCTGCGATCCTTGCTTGAATGGCGATTATACACAAAATTAAAGGAGACAACATTACATTCTCAAAGTTGTCATGTTACCTTCTTGGAACTGTACTGCAAACATCAGCATCAAGCTATCGAGACAATATACTGTTTCAAAGGTTCAATGCTTCATTGATCAAAACAGCTGAAAGAACAGAAAGAGGGACAGACAAAGGAATATCATTCTAGTAAATAATTCTTGACCACAAAACTCAAAATTAGAGCCCTCTACTTGCATGCCCCAAGAGCAAAGCCAAACCGACCTATTTCTTTGCCACCGATTGACAGGAGAACCAAGGAAGACGGGACCAGCTCGAAGAAAGGGAGATTTTCATAACTTTGAAGAAATGAAGTTTCAATATAAAAACGGATGCAGTGCCAGAAGTTGATGAATTGGAATACCTGCTTGAGGCTGAAAGACACTTGTTGTCACATGCTCACCACTCAGCTGAGTATAGATACAAGTCAGTCTTAATGATTGCAAAGGACGCAGATGACATGATCATCTCTCTTTTTTATGCAAAAACATTGGTTGCCAAATGCACATGAGAAGTAGCAAAAAAAAAAAAAAAAAAAAAAAAAACGATTAAGACTGATTAGTATCAGCATACTTGCTGCAAGTTTGGGTCATGATATATGCAATGCATTACTATGTCTCCATGCTTACACAGGCTATGGCTCAGTTATTACTTTTGCTGGTCAAGGAAAACTCAAAGCCTTGAAGCTCCTGCGACAGGACCATAATTTCCAGAAGGTATTCACTACATTTCGTGAACAAAAGCATGTGACTGACAAGTTATTTGAGACCCTCCAGGAGGTAACATGCCATCTATGTGCAGCCTGAGCATATATCAGTTGTGTAAACGAACTACGCTGCCAGCTCTAGCAAGCTAAAAAGTTATCAGTAGAATTAGGTCAATTACCACTTTGTGAGGACATCCTTCGACAACACTTGCTCAGAGCCAAATGCCAGGGTGAGTCTGGCGACATTTTAGTTACTTTTTTTGATGCAGCACATCCACAAGATGGCCATATAAGACAGTGGTAAGTGTGAAGTACAATGGTTAAAAGGCTCTCCTGCACCTCAAATCATCTTAGAATTCATCTCGAGCAAATATGCAAAAATCTGTCAGCTCCACTGCCTCGTCATTAGCCTGTCATACACATAAGAATATAAGCAGGAAACTGGTTCAGGCATGAAAAAAGTGTCAAATCTATGGACTTCGATGGAATTCTGGACAAGGATGACTCCTTCCGAGAGCAAAGTATGTACATGATACTAGAAATAAATTTAAAAACAACTTCTTAACAATCAATGGTTACCAATTCTCTAGGGAAAGGTCTATACTATTACATACAACTTGATTTATATTGAATAACAACAACAACAATTTGCCCAAGTGTTCAAAGAAATACTATATTCAAACATAAGATCCATTCGAATCATCAGTTACTAAAATAACCTATTTTTTAGAAGAAAAAAAAGGTTTACTTTTATATTATAGCAAAAATCTAGGTGACACAAAAGTCATACTGCTGCTTATAAATACGTTTTACTCTATTGCAGCATCATTTGCAAGAAAGCCCACAAACCGAAATATTTCCAGTAAATGGTCCTATTTATTTGCGAATTCAACATAGTAAGCTACAAGATACAGATGTCTATCAAACAGTTCTGGAAACTATGCGCGATCACCTTTCAGAAATTATCGATCTCGTTTTAGCTTTCTGATTGGTAACCATTGATAAAAAATGGTCTCTGGGCAATGGACTAAAACAGGTGATAAATACAAGAGGAAGAGCAGCAAGAATTAAGACTGGAAACAAAAAAAAAAGTGTAAAGTAGAACCAAGGCAAGAATAGCTAGGGTATGCGGAAACGGTGCAAAGTGATAAGTACAGTGTTTTGAGAGAGAGAGAGAGAGAGAGAGAGAGAGAGAGAGAGAGAGAGAGAGAGAGAGAGAGAGAGAGAGAGAGAGTAATGACACTTCTTCCTACCTCTGTTTATGGTGGGTTCTTTGATCTGTTATAAGGGGAAATGAAGTTTTGAAAGTTACCTGTGATTTCGTGATAAGTCGTTTCAGGGGGGTTGGCGGAAAAAACTCAAAGTACACTGACAGCACTAACACCATACGAGCCACCAGGCTGTTGACACATCCAAGAAGTGGTATGCTTCAGTAACCTTATTTTCTTAAGTCTCCTGAAGACGGAAGTAAAATATTTTTCACAAAGTGACTCCCTTCTATTCAGTTTCTCATTATCCAACTTGGCTGACGTGGTCATTAACTTTAATCTTACCTGGTTTCTCTTGCAGTGTATTTATTTGAAGAAATAGCAACAACTGAATGACATAAATTGACTATGTTTAAACATAATTACTTATTTGAACGCACAAAGCAATTTTTGGATTGAACTTTTTTCAAGTGCAGCCAAAGCAACTAAGGTCTATGATATTGAACCAAAATCCTTCTGTGTATCGACCTTCGTTATTCATGATATATTTTTACACATAAAGGATTTTGGCTTTGAGTGACAGTTTTTGCAGTTACGAAGTATAATTTTTTTACGTCTTCCTTGTAGCTGTCATTCCTTTTTTTTTTTTTTTTTTCATTAACTGTGTATGGATTACTATAAAAATTTATTAGGACCTTTCATCTCAAACAAAGCTCATGAAAGGATTGAGACAGATAGGTAAGTAAATCCATTATCATATAATGAACACGTAGAGAGAATCTCCATATAAAACGTTTATAAAGACAGAGAGGTGAAGATTTTTGTCTGTACTAGAATATAATAAATTATCATTTCTCAATGGGGCTTACAAAAATTCATCAACATCAGAATTTGCTAAGATTACAAATATCCCAATCACTAAATAGGTATCCAAAAATATACGTACATCAACCAATTTTTTTTTTTTTTTCAAAACTGGAAAGAATTTTGAATAAGCCGAGAGGAACCAATAATCCAATAGAGCTTCAGAAGATGTAGATAGATCATAGACGTGGCCAAGTGGTGAGTCACTGTCTGTACAAAAATTCCAGACCAGGGTTCAACTCCCGACTGGTCACAAAATCTTGTCTCTATGTGATTTCTCCTGGGGCTCTGATCCCGAGGACATTTAGAGAATCAAGACATTAATGTATCAAAACTATATGGCTTATTGGAATATATATAAAAAAAAGCTGAATGTGAAAAATTTACTATTAATCAAATGACAAGTAAAAAACTACCAATTGGCTACAATGATGAAGATGGGTTGATTTCAATTCTAAGAAAAACCTAAATTCGACATGTATAAGTACAAACGAATTGTAATTGAATTTTATCTTTCTTCGTGGCCTAGTGGTAAGTCACTGTCTATACAAGCTTGCCAGACCAGGGTTCGACTCCCGGCCGGTCACAAGCTCTTGTCCTTGTGTGATTTCACCCGGGGCTCTGATCCCGAGGTCGTTTAGAGAATCGAGACATTAATGTATAGAAAATATATGGCTTATTTTAATATAAAAACACGTGTAAATGTACAAAATTTATCTTTATTTGAATGTCAAGATACAAACTACCAATTAGCTACGATGGTGATGATGGTTTGATTTCAATTTTAAGTACAAAATACCTGAATTAGAAAGTTATAAGTACAAAAGGATTATATATATATATATATATATATATATATATATATATATATATATATATATATATATATATATATATATATATATATATATATATATATATATATATATATATATATATATATCGTTGTATTGATTACAAAACTTATTTGTACGTTAGATCTTTGGATTATAATCCATTACCACATCATAAGGAAAGTACACCCTCTCCTTATTATCTTCCGTTTAACGATATTTCCATGAATTGGCATTACTCCCGCTGGTGTACTTGCGACTTTTCCTCTTTTTACCATTAGGCAATACCATAACATTACTTACATCGTTCAAACAACTTTTCTTTTTTAAATTGATAACTTCCTTGAATGGCTTGTACCAACCGTGTGTCACATGATCGTACATAAATTATTTTGTATATATTATGCTTGTATCTGTGCTCTTCCCTCGTACTAAAAAGAACCTGAATAATCATGTCTCTGGTTTTCCTCTGCAACATTGTCTGTCTTGTGAACATGAAAATGCCTGTTGCCTTGAGGTTTTGTATATAAAGGAGAGTGTTCTATAATAAAATTACTCAGTTGATTGTTTCCTGCCTTTGAGTCGCAACCTTTCTCTCGGCCCGTCACATTGGTGACCCCGGAAGTCGACTTGCTCCCACCGCCTTCCACCCTCACCCCTTCGCCCCTCCATCATTGGTACTATGGCGGACTCTGCGGCCGCCCCATTCAAACATTCACCGTTTGCTAGCGGAGAGGCGTTTGCTTGGTTTCAGCGCACAGAAGTCCAGTTTCGCATCGGAAGCGTGACTCGCTCAACCACCAAAGCAGATTATGTTCTCGCGACGATACCCGAGGACACTTTCCCAGAAATATCCGAATGGCTCTGTGAACAAGGAGACACCCCAATAGCGTATGACACCCTGAAAACATACCTTCTGCAGCAGTACTCGCCGTCGCCAACCGCCAGCATAGCAAAGCTTTTTCAGCTCTCGCAACAACCATTGGGGGACCAAAGGGCTTCGCTCGCCCTTAGGGTAATGACCAGTATCGCTCGCCTTCAACCTGCCGCAGACGGCTCTCCTCGTGAGGTGAACCTACTTCGTGCCCTTTTGATATGCCGTTTACCCGGACCTATACGCGCTGCCATACCCGATGTCGATAGTTTACCCATAAAGGACTTGATGACAAAAGCCGACGCCCTTATGAACAGCCACTTCAAGACCTCCATCAACGCCTCCACCCCTGACGAAGAGGATGCCTACTCAACGTCAACCGAAGCTGACATGAATGCCGTAGGACATAGACGCCTACCCTGTGATGTGCCGAAGCAGCGACAAAGCCACCCACCAACCACCAATCGCTCGCGCCCCAACGAACGACTTCTACAGCCACTTACTACCTCCCATCCGCCGCAGTTTTGCTACTACCACTTCAAATTCGGGGCAACCGCGAAGAAATGTGCCAAGGTTTGTCAGTGACCGCAAAATGTGTAAGTAGACCATCGCTCGTGGCGGTGGCCTCCCGTGTTTCTAATCATTTCTTTTTACAGGATGCAGGAACGGGCGTGTGATTTTTGGTAGACACGGGTGCTTGTCGTTCTCTATTGCCAAGGAAACTCTTCAAGGCACGACGTAGTCTGTCTACATCTGCCGACGTCCGCTTGGTAGCTGCCAACGGATCTGCGATACCCACCTACGGATACGAGAACCTCACATTATCGTTCGGAAATGGTAAATTCAATTGGAAGTTTCTCGTTGCTGACGTCACATTGCCAATCCTCGGTGCAGATTTCCTCTCTCATTTCCACCTTCTGGTTGATGTCGCCCACCGACGAATGGTCAACGCAGACTCTTCAACCCGCCCCCTCTAACCTCGCTCTCCATTTCAGCGCACCCATGGATGCCTACGCCCACCTCCTCACGTCGTACCTGGAAGTTTTCCATCCAGAACTTCACCAAACGCCCACGGTTCCTGCCAGGCATGGTATTTATCACCATATCAAGATGACGGGACCCCCCGTCTTCGCAAAATTCAGACGTCTGGCACCGGAACGATTGGCAGCCGCCAAACAGACGTTCACCGAAATGGAGGAAATGGGCCTTTGCCAAAAGGCCTCCAGCCCATGGTCGTCACCCTTACACATCGTTCTGAAGAAAGACGGCTCCCTCCGTCCGTGCTGGGATTACAGGCTCCTGAACATGCAAACAGAACCGGATCACTACCCCCTCTCAAACATTGCCGATGTGACCTCCTACCTGCACAAAGCAAAGGTTTTCTCTACGCTTGACCTCCTGAAGGGGTATTATCCGGTGCCTATGAACCCAGAAGACATCCCCAAGACCACCATCACCCCTCCGTTTGGTACATACACCTTCAATTACTCCTGTTTTGGCCTTCGTAATGCTGGGGCCAAGTTTCAACGTCTCATGGAGGGCATCTTTGGGGACCTCCCTTTCTGTGTATGTTATGTGGACGACATACGTGTGTTCTCCTCCTCAAAAGAGGAAGACCTCCGTCACCTGCGCATCGTGCTCGACCGCCTGCAACAAAACGGCCTTGTTGTCCGGTACGACAAGTGTACCTTTAACGCCAACGAAGAGTCGTTTTTAGGGCACTGCATCACTCCTGAAGGAGTCCATCCCCTCCCTGAGAAGGTAGCAGCCGTTCAGAACTTCCCTGCGCACTCGACCGTCAAAGCTCTGCAGGAATTCTTGGGCATGATCAACTATTATCACCCTTTTCTGCCAGCCATTGCTGCCACTCTTGCTCCTCTCTACGCCTCCCTCAAGGGCAAGCCAAAGGACCTGAAGTTGGGTTCCCTTCAAGAGGCAGCCTTCTGCAATGCAAAGAAGGCCCTATAAACTGCTGCGGCTCTCACTTTTCATATCCCACACGCCCCTCTCCTTCTCTCCACCGATGCCAGCGACGTCGCTATTGATGCAGTACTCGAGCAGGTGGTCAAAGGCTCACCCAGCCCATTGGCCTTTTTCAGCAGAAAACTGTCCAAGGCAGAATCGGGTTATTCTTCCTTCGATCGAGAATTGCTGGCGGTGCACTTGGCTGTCCGTCACTTTCGCCATTTCTTAGAAGGTACGCCCTTCGTCATTCGCACAGACCACATGCCTCTGGTGCACGCCTTCACTCAACAGTCTGACGCCTGGTCTGCCCATCATCACCGTCATCTCTCCACCGTCGTTGAATATAATTGCACCCTTCAATACGACCCTAGGAAAATGAATCCCGTTACCGATGCCCTGTCAAGAAACACGTTGGCTGCCGTTCAACTGGGATTGGATTACAACGCCCTGGTGGAAGCCCAATGACAGGATCCAGAGTATCAAGCATGTAAGACATCCTGCACGTCCCTCCGTTTGGAAAACTTTCCCCTCGAAGACTCCAACACCACCCTCCTCTGTGACGTAAGTACTGGTTGACCGCGATCTTGGATTCTTGCTCCCATGCGACGGCAGGTGTTTGATTTCATTCACGGCCTTTCACATCCCTCGTGCCATTCTACTGCACAGCTGCTGAAGGCAAAGTTCATTTGGCACGGCATTTCTAAGGATGCTAGGGATTGGGTCCACGCCTGTACTTCTTGCCAAACTTCCAAAGTACATCGACACACGGATTCAGGAGTGGGCACCTTTCCTCAACCTCAGCGTCTTTTTGCACACATTCACGTCGACGTTGTAGGCCCCCTAACCACATCACAAGGACATAGTTACCTGTTTAACGTCATCAACCGCTCCACTCGTTGGCCTGAAGCCATTCCCATGGAAACTGCAACGTCCGCCTCATGTACATATGCCTTACTTTCTGGATGGATTTCAAGATTTGGTATCCCTCAGCATATTACTTCTGACAGGGGAACCACTTTCAACTCTCAATTGTGGACATCATTAGCGAATCTCCTGGGCATCACCCTACATCAGACAATGGTCTACAACCCCGCTGCCAATGGAATGGTTGAACGTTTTTATCGCACCCTCAAAGCAGCTTTGATGTCGCGCTGCAAGGACTGCAACTGGTTTAATCAGCTTCCCTGGGTCCTCCAGGGACTAAGGACCACTCCTAAAGACACCCTCCACGTCTCGGCAGCTGAAATGGTGTATGGCGACCCGTTGGTCGTCCCTGCCGAATTTTTTCCTTTTACAACATCCTCCAACGATCTCCAGCGCATACGTCATGTCTTGGGAAAATTTACTCCGTACCGCCAGACTTACAAGCCCCCAGCAAAGCATCACATACCAACGGACTTGCACTCTGCAACGCACGTCTTCCTGCGCAACGACACTAGCAAGCCACCGTTAACGCCCCCTTACACGGGCCCTTTCCTTGTGATCCGACGCAGTCCGAAAGTATTCCTACTAAACATTCGTGGCAAAGAAGACTGGGTCTCCATTGATCGTCTAAAACCTGCTTATCTTCTGCCAGATGACCCATCCACAGTTCGCCTCTCTAGATCAGGGCGCCCTATTTAACATGTACAGTATGTCATTTTTAAGGGGGTAGCCAGGTACCAACCGTGTGTCACACGATCGTACATAAATTATTTTGTATATATTATGCTTGTATCTGTGCTCTTCCCTCGCACTAAAAAGAACCTGAATAATCATGTCTCCGGTTTTCCTCTGTAACATTGTCTGTCTTGTGAACATGAAAATGCCTGTTGCCTTGAGGTTTTTTATATAAAGGAGAGTGTTCTATAATAAAGTTACTCAGTTGATTGCTTCCTGCCTTTGAGTCGCAACCTTTCTCTCGGCCCGCCACAGGCTGTACATTTAAATCTTTGCTACTTAGCAAAACAAGATCATCTGCAATTGAAAACCCATCAGGCCCTGCAACATTCATTTGATCAGCAGCATCTTTTATCCCTAAATGAGAGGAAGAGGAGGAACCTGCACCATACATAGCTTGTAAAGCAGGTAACTACTATATCGGTAATTTATATTCCACAGCAGTTGGTAGAGACTAAGAAAAAACTTCTTATCTCTATTTTTTTTTCTTTTTTTTTCCTTTTTCCTTTTCTTTCGGAACAAATACTTAGAGTACGCCTGTACGACTCGGTAGCTGAAGTCAAAATGTTTTAGGAATCTTGAAGTATGGTCAATCTTTCACACTGTACATTCGAATGTTCTCTCATTAGCTTTATTTACAAAGCGCTGCCTTTTAAGAAATGGAATTTAATGTACAAGTTGAAATTTTGAAAACTGTTTGTGTCCGCCTCAGGATATTTATATTAAAAACAAAAATAAATAAATATTTACTGATCTTTGACTTCAGGGTGTTACTGATCAAAGAGCAATTTTTTTTTACCTATTTAACCTGGTCCATTGTTGTAAAGAATCAATAAATTAGCATTGCTGTCAATAGAAGGGTATCTGAAAAATATAGGAAATAAATATATAAAATGGTTACACAAGAAACATAGCGTATAGCATAAAATACCATTTTTTTTTTTTTTTTTAATTTGACTATCAATCATACATTTTTGGCTTGATCTATTGGTTGAGTCAACTAATAAAATCACAGAAGCTGGCTTAAATTGATTTTGTGATGAAGTATATGAATGTTTGATAATAAATTTACAACAGATAGGAAGACTTATGAGGATCAAAGAAAGCGGAATAGGTTTTTTTTTTTTTTTTTTTTTTTTTTTTTTTTTTTTTTTTTACAAATAAAGATGTAGCAGGTAAAAGAAAATAGTTTTATAACATTAGTGATAGTCTTGAAGGATTGATTATCAAACTAAATAAGAAACGCAAACTGAAGATAGTTCTAACGCTTGCAAAAATAACATATCGTGAAGCGGAAAGAAGTGTCAGAGAACACATAAATATAGTATTTAATGAAAAAATAATTGAAAAATCATGAAATTCACTATCTATGAAAATGAAACAATGAAAATTGACATGAAGTCATAATAGAGAAAAAATAAAATGAAAAGCATTTTTTATCAGCGAAATAGATTAATTTAGTTGAAGAAGATAAAGCCTTATACAAGTTCGAATCAAGCGACCATAGAATGGTGAAAAGTATTTTACTTTTGTATATCGAAGGAAAGGAAACAAATAAACACTCACGCAACAATAGGAAAAGCTAATTAATTCGGTTTATTAATACAAAATAGGTATTCGAGCTACATGGTGAATTCGAAGCAATTAAAAACAAAACAAAATAATTTCACAAAATCTGTACTGGAACCAGCATAAGAGATGCATGAAAAGGTTCGTAAACAAGATTATATATGATTATCATAAAACACGAGAAACCTAATACAGTCACGCCTCCAATTAGCAGAACTACTGAGAAAATCAAAGCAGAAACCAAAGACATCAGTAAAGACAATCAGACCAAAATTGAGGAGACACTAAAGCAAGGAAGACGCATCAAGTTAATGAAAAAAAGACTCGGAACAGCTTGCCAAAAAATATTATTTTCAATGAATGAGAATAAAATTATTATCAACAAAATATGTGTAGTGAGGAAAATTACTGAAGATTTCTATTAAATACCATACGATGATTATATAAAAATATCTTTGTCAAAAGAAATAATGAAACAACTATGCCCCTATCAAATGTAGCAAGAAAAGAAGTAAATAAAAGGCAAAACAGTATGAGAGGATGGCATAATAATTGATTAAATAATACAGGGAAGATATTTCATAGCATGGAAACTCGCTGAACCTCACCAAAAAAAAAAAAAAAAAAAAAAAAAAAAATACTCTGTACGAACAGCTTGGAAAAACTTTATAATTATATCAATTCCTGAAAAGGGAGAATCAAAATAATTTAAAAATAGTCGCCCAATAACTTTACTCACAATAATAAATAGATATTTGTAACGATCATAAGGTTTAGCTAAAGAGCTAAACTTTAATCAACCAAGATTGCAGACAGGGATATGAGTATTCAACTATTAAATATATCCATGTAATTAACTAACTATCGAAAAAGTCAAGTATGAAAATGTATTATTATTATTATTATTATTATTATTATTATTATTATTATTATTATTATTATTATTATTATTATTATTATTATTATTATTATTATTACTTGATAAGCTATAACTCTAGTTAGAAAAGCAGCCTGCTATAATGCCAGGGGCCTAAAAAGGGAAATACCCGTGGTCATAATTAACAAGGAAGAATAAAATAACATCAAAATAAATATTCCCTATGTAAACGTTACCAAAACAAAAAGAAAAGAAATTAGAAAGAATAGTGTGCTCGAGTGTATCCTCACGAAAGCGAACTCTAACCCAAGACATAGCAAGACCATGGTACAAAGGCTATGGCACTACTCTAGACTGGAGAACAATGGTTTGGTTTTAGAGTGTCCTTCCCCTAGAAGAGCTGCTTACCATAGCTAGATCCTCTTCTACCCTTACTATGAGGAAAGTAGCCACAAAACAATCAACGTGCATTAGTTCAAAACTTGGGTGAATAGGAATTGTTTGATAAGCTCAGTGTTGTCAGGTGTACGAGGACATACGAATATTTGTAAAGAATGGACCAGATTATTCGGTGTTTTTAAGGCAATGGGAAAGTGAACCGTAACCAGAGAGAAGGAACCAATGCAGTACTGTGTGGCCAGTCATAGAACATTATAACTCTCTAGTCTAGCGGTAGTATTTCCATGGTGGCCGGTGTCCTGGCCCTATCTATGACATTCATAGAGTAAGAACAAGCTTATAATCATATCAAAACTTCAGCAGTATTGAAACAGTTTCAGAAACAATGAATGATGAATCTTTTGTGAAAACACTTGGGGATATCTATATGGGTAGTAAAGTGATCCTAAAACTATTTAAAGAATAATTTCGATTGAGAAAGGAGTAATACATGAAGACATTTTTCCTATATATTAAAGAAATTTAGATTAAGAAAAATGTAGGAATTAGCATTATTAAGGATTTTTTTAACAACATAAGATTTGCAGATGACTCTCTTCAATTTAGTGAATCCTGGGGATAATTGAAAAATATGTTAGAAGATTTGAATAAAATATAAAAGAAATGAGTGTAGGATTTTAAAAGAATATGAGTAAAAATAGGATGGTGTTGAAAGAATATTAATTAATATAATTACTTAGGAAAGACATGAAATGTATTCCCAAAACATGATATAAATGAAATGAAGGATAAGCATAGAATTAAGAACTTTTAGTAAACAAAATTAGAGTATGAGAAAATAAATGGCACCATATCTAATAGGAATATTGTTTTAATTGAATGCTTCTACCAGTTTTAACTTATGCATCAGACATTTGGAGCCTCACTAAAGCCTTATAACATAAGCTAGGTAAAATTCAAAGAGCTATAGAAAGATAAATAATGAAATTAACATACAGACTAAGTTAAAAATGGATGCAAATGATAACTGAAGTAGATAGTATTCTAGCAGCAAGTAAAAACATATTAAAAGAGAAGGACATATAAGAGATGGTAAAAAAAAAAAAAAATAAGACAATGAAACCTTAGAGATTGCATAGAAAGGCCATAACCACATAGGAGAGGAAGGACATGTCTGAGGCCTTTGTCCTGCAATGGCCTAGCAACAGCGGATATAATATATATATATATATATATATATA
>NC_090736.1:105997185-105999685 GCF_036898095.1 Palaemon carinicauda
ATGGATGACTTGATAGTTACTGAATCAATTCAAGTAAAAAACAATAATAATGATGGATATTTTAACGTAAAAAGAAGAGTTTTAGTAAATTATATGGAAAAAAATATTAAAAACATTTAAAGTAATGATAATAAATACAAATGAACATATAAAAATTACTTAAAAAAAGGGGAATTTCATGTCTTACAATTTACGATACATTCTAATTTGTTCACGTGCCTAAATAAACAAAAAGTTTCATGTTGTTTATCGTTTTTCTTGAATTATGCGAATATTAAAATGATTTGTATTTTGAAAAGAAATGAGATCATCGTATATATCATTTTAAAAACATTCCCAAAAGAAAAAGTAAAATCAGTACGAGATGAAAAAATAAATAGTTGACATCCATTTGAACGGGAAATTATAAAGAAGGTAGGGATCTCTTTGCAGGCAAGTGTACATAGATCTAAAGCTGTTGATCACTATGTAGGCTAATTGGGATTCAACAGAGCTTAATTTCCACTAGAGTATGTAGGCGTGCGCGCGTGTATATGTGTGTGTGTGTGTGTGTGTGTATGAGAGAGAGAGAGAGAGAGAGAGAGAGAGAGAGAGAGAGAGAGAGAGAGAGAGAGAGAGAGAGAGAGAGAGAGAGGAATTCTACCAGTCGTCAATGCGAGGTGTGATATGATAAGAACGGTGTCAATAGCATCTTTGAAGTCATTTATAAACAAAGAAAAAAGTCACGTCAACCTGCTCAACATAAAAACATAGATTACAAGTGAATTCATGTCGTTTACATCCCATTGGAATTTTAGCATTTACTTTATATGCTACAATCTATAATAAATGACTAATGCCAGCTTATTCAACAGACTTATGCCAGCTTGTTCAACATAAAAAAAAAAAAAAAAAAGAGTTGCTGCTAGTTTGCTGTTAATGTCTTTTGATCCCTTCTGATGGTCCAAATGAGCTTAGATTTTAAGAAAGACCTTCTTGGGGGTATAGCAACTTATCCTAGAAGGGTAAGTTCGTCCATAAATCTCCATCTTTATTCAAGTGTCCCGTTCGGTAATTTTCTGATTAAGCAAATAAATCTTAGAATCAGTGAAAAAATCCAAATAAATAATTTCCCTAAACCACCTAAAATCAGAATAACATGCTTCATGGACATGAAAAATAAACACTTTATTTCTGAAATGAAAAGGTACCTAAAGAAAACACTATATATATATATATATATATATATATATATATATATATATATATATATATATATATATATATATATATATATATATATATATATATATATATACACACACACATATATATATATATATATATATATATATATATATATATATATATATATATATATATATATATATATAAATATATATATAATATAGAAATTAGGAGGAAGAATCCTTCACTTCATAAAAGGGGGAAAGGAAAAGCACTAGCTTCATAGAAAAGGAGAATATAAAAATGGATGATGTTCCTGAAAGCCATGTGCTTTATGGAAAAAAAGTAAGAATTTGCTTAATTAAAACTGCATACAAATCAGTAGTTCCATAAAAAAGTAAGATAATAAAATGGAATAGATTATTGATTTTAAGGAAAAAGGGAACCACATAAAATTACTTAAAAGAAACAAGAAAGCTGGATTCTTAATCTTAATGAAAAAAGAAGCTAAAGCATATACCTGATTGAAAGAGGAAGATAACCCCATTATCTCAGTGAAAAAAAAATGAAGCTAACCCTTAACCTCATTAAAAAAGACTCTTTTATTTTTATTGAAAAATTAAGCTTAATGATTTACTTTATATCAAGAAAAAAAAATATTAACCCATTACCTCAAGGAATACAAAAGATGATTATACCTTAAAAAAAAAAATGAACTAATTATCTCATTGGCTGTAATATACTCTTTACATAATAAACTTGAAGGGTCCTTTGTCGAGAGTATGACTACTCTATGCCAAGCAGCCATATTTCGCTCTTAACACTACTGCATACTTGTACTAACGAATGTTTTTTTTTTTTTTTTTTTTTTTTTTTTTTTTTTTTTTTTTTTTTTTTTTTTTTTTTTTTTTTTTCAAAATCTAAGTAATTTGTCCATGAGAGATACCCCAAATGTCTTCCAAGTTTTGTTGAAATTATTCAGCATTTTTTGCTTAATGAAGTTCTCAACCAAAACACAAGCATTTTGATTTTTCTTTGAACTCAACTGCTCATTTATTATCCGACGCATTTTCTTCCAACTCGAATGAATTTCTCCTTAGGTCACACCACATGTCCACCAAGTACACCACAGTGTACTTGTACTTCAATGTATTTTTTTTTAATGGAATTGACATTGGGCCCTACCCCACATATCGACTAAGTTTTGTTTAAATCTACAACACATTTTCCATTTACTCAAAATTGCATTCATTTTCAAATTACTGCTGCAAATTCATAGCCTTATGTACTTTATCCAAAATGGTACTGATTCATCCGTGGGTCATATCCTGCT
>NC_090736.1:106004685-106019685 GCF_036898095.1 Palaemon carinicauda
ACCCATCTTCACCATTGTAGCTAATCGGTAGTTTGTTACTTGGCATTCAATTAATGATAAATTTTGCACATTTTTACGTGTTTTTCATATTCAAATAAGCCATATATATTTTTGATACATTAATGTCTGGATTCTCTTAACGACCTCGGGATCAGAGCCCCAGGCGAAATCACACAAACACAAGAGCTTGGCTCCGGCCGGGAATCGAACCCTGGTCGGCAAGCTTTATAGACATTGACTAAGCCACTTGGCCAGGAAGAAAGATAAAAGTCAATGACAATTCTTCTGTACTTATACCTGTCGAATTCAGGTATTTTGTACTTAGAATCGAAATCAACCCATTTTCACCATCGTAGCTATTTGGTAGTTTGTTACTTGGCATTCAATTAATGATAAATTTTGCACCTTTTCACGTGTTTTTTCATATTCAAATAAGCCATATATATTTTTTATACAATAATGTCTGGATTCTCTTAACGACCTTGGGATCAGAGCCCCAGGCGAAATCATACAAAGTAACAAACTACCAATTAGCTGCGATGGTGAAGATGGGTTGATTTCAATTCTAAGTACAAAATACCTGAATTCGACAGGTATAAGTACAGAAGAATTGTCATTGACTTTTATCTTTCTTCGTGGCCACTTGGTCACGAAGAAAGATAAAAGTCAATGACAATTCTGATCCAAAGGTCGTTAAGAGAATCCAGACATTAATGTATCAAAAATGTATATGGCTTATTTGAATATGAAAAAAACACGTAAAAATGTGCAAAATTTATCATTAATTGAATGCCAAGTAACAAACTACCAATTAGCTACGATGGTGAAGATGGGTTGATTTCAATTCTAAGTACAAAATACCTGAATTCGACAGGTATAAGTACAGAAGAATTGTCATTAACTTTTATCTTTCTTCGTGGCCAAGTGGCTTAGTCACTGTCTATACAAGCTTACCGACCAGGGTTCGATTCCCGGCCGGAGCCAAGCTCTTGTCTTTGTGTGATTTCGCCTGGGGCTCTGATCCCGAGGTCGTTAAGAGAATCCAGACATTAATGTATCAAAAATATATATGGCTTATTTGAATATGAAAAACATGTAAAAATTTGCAAAATTTATCATTAATTATGTGCCAAGTAACAAGCTACTAATTAGCTACGATGGTGAAGATGGGTTGATTTCAATTCTAAGTACAAAATACCTGAATTCGACATGTATAAGTACAGAAGAATTGTTATTAACTTTTATCTTTCTTCGTGGCCAAGTGGCCTAGTCAATGTCTATACAAGCTTGCCGACCAGGGTTCAATTCCCGGCCGGAGCCAAGCTCTTGTCTTTGTGTGATTTCGCCTGGGGCTCTGATCCCGAGGTCGTTAAGAGAATCCAGACATTAATGTATCAAAAATATATATGGCTTATTTGAATATATATATATATATATATATATATATATATATATATATATATATATATATATAATTATATATATATATATATATATATATATATATATATATATATATGTTTGTAAATTTCGGGAATTCTGTTCTCAGCTTTTTGTTTCTATTTTATATGAAGAGTGAGGTAATAAATGTATACAAATTTTGTTCATCTGTAAGCTACTAAATATGAAAATATCACCAATAAATTGGCATTCAAGTAAATTTTCTTTAATTAACGTTAGAATGGTAATTATGATGTCTAGTACTAGATTTTGTGGGTCGGGATATGCAATGGAATTATTGAAATAAATGAGTTTTAATGTTATGGAATCGAAATCACTGTTCTATATATTCTACAATCTTTCTTTTCAGATAGCAACATGTGTGTCACTAACTTTTAACCTCAAATATTCCCAGAATGAGTGCCCCTCATTTCTACAATTAATCATGCCCAAACTTCTAGGAAAAAAAGAAACGAAAACCACGGTTTTATAGCTTGAACTCAGGGAAAAAAGGTTCTAGTGGAAACAATGAAGCTAGAGCTAAAAGAGGTGATAGCGTTATTGTGACAGCTGGTTGCATAGTTCAATCATATGGTTTTTAGTAGCACATAAACCCTCATGACATTACAAATATATTAAAGAAGAACAAAAGTGAACCAATGCTCAAAAGAAGTGTGCAGTCATTCACTGGACCAGTTGATAGGAGATCCAATTGTCTTTTTTTTTTTGGAAGTAAAGTTATATTTAAAGCGTCCGATTTTAGTATTGGGAAGACAGGTCATTTGGTTAAAACAATATTGCAGTGTTATAGTGACCGTCCCGATGACTGGGGTGTTACGGTGATAGGTCAAATTAAGTACTTTAGTTGTGACATGCATGCAGCCAATTGTGTATATAACCACTACTGTGATGGGAATTTTTGATCCGGGGATGATATTCCCCATAGGTATAAGGTGAAGCCAAATAGGTAGATCACGTCTTTTCGAAAATATGCGTTTATCTTGAAACTAATGATGAAGAAAAATTTACAGTTTTTGTCGTAAGGGAATAATGAAAAGATATCCTTGCACTGAATATTCCTTTCCATATGACAAACAGTAAATTCAACAAAAAAATAGAAAGTATTATGCGGACACAATATTTTATATAATAGAAGGAGACGGCTAAAAGGATAGCTACAGTTAGGGAAACAAGTTCTCAAATCCTTTTATCATATTTCGTTTATGGTAGGGAGACTGCAGAGGAGTCTTAGAAGAAGAGAATTATTGTAAGTGCTGCTAGACTTATCAAAAGTAATAAAAAATATAAAGTTCCCTCTGTTACAGACCAATATCCAGGTACCTTTATGCCAAAAGGTGGCATAACTTAGGCTGACAATTATTAAGGCAATGGGTCCTCGATCTGTTCTGTCACCAATACAGATACACCTTGCCTTACAAACACATCACTTGTATCGTTCAAGGTTCACTGTAGATACTTTTCATATGATGGAGTACCAACCGTACGTCACACGATCGTACATATTAACGACATTTAATTTTTTGTATATATTGTTTTTTGTATTATTGCTCTTCCCTCCAACTGAGAGGGACCTGAAATAACAGTCTGTTTTTCTCACCGTTAACTGTTAACCAGTGCGGTTGTCGGTTGAACATGAAATTGCCTGTTAGGTTTTTTATGCCCTTTTTGCCTGGAGTTTATGTATACATCAACAGATGTTCTGTAATAAAGTTACTCAGCTGCTTTCATCCAGCCTTCTTAGTCACATCCTCTTTCGGCCCGCCTTCCACCTCCCCCCTGACCCCCCTCCGTCATTGGTACTATGGCGGCCTCCATGGAAGCTGGCGACGCTCCATTGAAACTTTCGTAGTTCGCCAGGGGAGAGGCGTTTGCTTGGTTTAGAGCGTGCAGAACCTCAGATCCGCATAAAGGGCGTGACCCTCTCAACCACCAAAGCAGATTATGTTCTCGCGGCGATACCCGAGGACATCTTCCCTGATATATCCGACTCTGAACAAGGAGGCACCCCAATAGCGTATGATGCCCTCAAAACACACCGTCTGCAGCAGTACTCGCCGTCGCCAACTACCCGTATAGCAAAGCTTTATCAGCTCTCTCAACAACCATTGGGTGACTAAAGGGCTTCGCTCATCCTCAGGGAAATGACCAGTATGGCTCACCTGCAACATGCCGCAGATCTCGCCTTGTGAGGTGAACCTACTTCGTGCCCTTTGGATACGCTGTTTACCCGAACCTGTACGAGCTGCGATGCCCGTTGTCGATGGTTTACCAATAAAAGACTTAATGACCAAAGCCGACGCCCTTATGGACAGCCACTTCACGACCTTCAAGACCTACATCAACGCCTCCACTCCTGACAAAGAGGACGCCTATTCAATGTCAACTGAAGCTGATATGACTACTTTAGTACATACACAGCTACCCTGTGACGAGGTGAAGCAGTGACAAAGCCACCCATAACCCAACACTTGCTCGCGCCTCAACCAATGACTTTTACAGCCACTTACTACCGCCCATCGGATGAAGTTTTGCTACTAAAACTACAGATTCGGGGCAGCCACGAAGATATGTCCCAAGGATTGTCAGTGGCTAAAAAACGTGTAAGTAGGCCATCGCTCGTAGCGGTGGCCTCCCGTGTTTCTAATCTTTTCTTTTTACATGATGCAGGAATGGGTGTGTGATTGTTGGTAGACACGGGTGCTTGTCGTTCTCTCTTGCCAAGGGAACACTTCAGGACACGACGTAGACTGTCTACGTCTGCCGACATCCGCCTAGTAGCTGCCAACGGATCTGCAATACCCACCTACGGTTACGAAAACCTCACATTATCGTTTGGAAACAGTAAATTTAATTGGAAGTCTCTCGTTGCTGAGGTCACATTGCCAATCCTCAGCGCGGATTTCCTCTCTCATTTCCACCTTCTGGTCGATGTCGCCCACCGCCGATTGGTCAGTGACTCGTACTTGTCAATACCTCTTCAACCCGTCACCTCCAACCTTGCTCTCCACATCAGCGCACCCACGGATGCCTACGCCCACCTCCTTAGGTCGTACTCGGAAGTTTTCCGTTCAGAACTTTGCCAAACGCCCACAGCTCCTGCTAAGCAAGGTATTTATCACCATATCAAGACGACGGGACCCCCAGTCTTCGCAAATTTCAGATGTCTCGCAACGGTATGATTGGCAGCCGCTAAACAGATGTTCGCCGAAATGGAGGAAATGGGCCTTTGCCAAAAGGCCTCCAGCCCTTGGTCGTCACCCTTACAAATCGTTTTGAAGAAAGAAGGCTCCCTCCATCCGTGTGGGGATTACAGGCACCTGGACATGCAAACAGAACCGGATCACTACCCCGTCCGTAACATCGCCAACGTGACCTCTTACCTGCACAAAGTTAAGGTTTTCTCCAGGCTCGACCTCCTGAAGGGGTATTATCAGGTGCCTAGGAACCCAGAAGACATCACCAAAACTACCATCACCACTCTGTTTGGTACATACCCCTTCAATTACTCCTGTTTTGGCCTTCGTAATGCTGGGACCACTTTTCAATATCTCATGGAGGGCATCTTAGGGGAACTCTCCTTCTGTGTATGTTATGTGGACGACTTATTTGTGTTCTCTTCCTCAATAGAGGAACACCTGCGTCACCTGCGCATCGTACTCGACCGCCTACAACAAAATGGCCTTGTAGTCTGGTATGACAAGTGTACCTTTGGCGCCAAGGAAGTGTCGTTCCTAGGGCACCACATCACTCCTGAAGGAGTCTGTCCCCTCCCTGAGAAGGTAGCAGCTATTCAAAACTTCCCCACGCCCTCGACCGTCAAAGCTCTGCAGGATTTCTTGGGTATGATCAACCAATATCACCGTTTTCTGCCAGCCATTGCCGCCACTCTCGCTCCCTTCTACGCCTCCCTCAGGGGCAAGCCAAAAGACCTAAAGTGGGGTCCCATTCAATAAGCGGCCTTCTGCAATGCAAAGAAGGTCCTATCAACTGCTGGAGCTCTCACTTTTCCTATCCCACATGACCGTCTACTTTTCTCCACCGATGCCAGCAACGTCGCTATTGGTGCAGTACTCGAACAGGTAGTCAACGGCTCGCCTCGCCCATTGGCCTTCTTCAGCAGAAATCTGTCCAAGGCAGAATCGAGTTATTCTACCTTCGATCGCGAATTGCTGTCGGTGCACCTGGCTGTCCGTCCCTTTCACCATATCTTAGAGGGTACGCCCTTTGTCATTAGCACAAACACCATGCCTCTGGTGCACGCCTTCACTTGGCAATCTGATGCCTGGTCCGCCCGTCAACGCCTATATCTCTCCGCCGTGGCTGAATACAATTACACCCTTTAACACCTCCCTGGGAAAAAGAATCCCATTGCCGATCCCTTGTCAAGAAACACATTGGCTGCCGTTAAACTGGGATTGGATTACAACGCCTTGGCTGTAGCCTAATGACAGGATCCAGAGTATCAAGCATACAGGGCATCCTGCGCATCCCTCAGTTGGGAAGACATCCCCCTCAACGACTCCAACACCACCCTCCTCTATGACGTCAGTACTGGTACACCACGACCCTGGATTCCAGCTCCCACGCGCCGACCGGTGTTTCATTTCATTCACGGCTTTTCACATCTCTCGTTCCGTTCTACTGCAATGCTGCTGAAAACGAAGTACATTTGGCACGGCATTTCTAAGGATGCTAAGGATTGGGTCCGTGCCTGTACTTCTTGCCAAACTTCCGAAGTACATCGACACACGGATTCATGAGTGGACACCCTTCCTCAACCTCAGCGTCGTTTCGCCCACATTCACATTGGCGTTGTAGGGACCCTACCCATATCACAAGGACATCGTTACCTGTTACCGTCATCGATCGCTCCACTCATTGGCCACCTAAAGGCATTCCCATGGAAACTGCAACGTCCACCTCATGTACATCTGCCTTACTCTCAGGATGGAGAGCAAGATTTAGTATCCTGAGTATATTACTTCTGACAGGTTACCAATTTCACCTTTCAATTGTGGACATCATTAGTGAATCTCCTGGTCATCATCCTACATCAGACAACTGCCTACAACCCCGCTGCCAATGGAATGGTTGAACGTTTTCATCGCACACTCAAAGCAGCTTTGATGTCCAGGTACAAGGATTCCAACTGGTTTATTCAGCTTCCCTTGGTTTTCCTGGGACTAAAGACCACACCTAAAGACGCCCTCGACGTCTCTGCAGTTGAAATGGTGTATGGGGACCCGATGGTTGTCCATGCCGAATTTTTTCCTTCTGCAACCTCCTCCGACGATCTCCAGCACATTCGTCATGTCGTGGGAAAATATATTCCATGCCGCCAGACTTGCAAGACCCCAGCGAAGCATCACATATCGACAGACTTGCACTCTACAACGCACGTCTTCCTACGCAACGACAGTAGTAAGACACCGCTAATGCCCCTTACACGTGCCCTTTCCTTGTGATCCGACGCAGTCCGAAAGCATTTCTACTAAACATTCGTGGCAAAGAAGACTGAGTCTCCATTGATCGTCTAAAACCTGCTTATCTACTGCCAGATGACCCACCTACAGTTCACCTCTCTAGATCAGGGTGCCCTATTTAACATGTACAGTATGTCATTTTTTAGGGGAGGAGCCATGTGCCAACCCTGTGTCACAGGATCGTACATAGTAACTACATTTAATTTTTTGTATATATAATGCTTTATATCTTTGGTCGTCCCTGCCAAATTTTTTCCTTCCGCAACCTCCTCCGACGATCTCAAGCGCATTCGTCACGTCGTGGGAAAATTTATTCCATGCCGCCAGACCTACAAGCCCCCAGCGAAGCATCACAAACCGACAGACTTGCAGTCCACAACGCATGTCTTCCTACGTAACGACAGTAGCAAGCCACCGCTAACACCCCCTTACACGGGCCCTTTCCTTGTGATCAGACGCAGTCCGAAAGCATTTCTACTAAACATTCGTGGTAAAGAATATTGATTCCATTGATCGTCTAAAACCTGCTTATCTACTGCCCGATGATCCACCTACAGTTCGCCTCTCTATATCAGGGTGCCCTATTTAACATGTACTTTATGTCATATTTAGGGGAGGAGCCATGTACCAACCTTGTGTCACACGATCGTACACAGTAACGACATTTCATTTTTTGTATATATTATGCTTTGTATCTTTTGTCGTCCCTACTGAATTTTTTCCTTCTGCCACATTCTCCGACGATCTCCAGCGCATTCGTAACGTCGTGGGAAAATTTATTCCATGCCGCCAGACTTAGAAGCCCCCAGCGAAGCATCACATACCAACAGACTTGCAGTCTACAACGCATGTCTTCCTACGCAACGACAGTAGCAAGCCACCGCTAACACCCCCTTACACGGGCCCTTTCCTTGTGATCCGACGCAGTCCGAAAGCATTTCTACTAAACATTTGTGGCAAAGAAGACTGGGTCTCCATTAATCGTCTAAAACCTGCTTATCTCCTGCCCGATGACCCACCTACAGTTTGCCTCTCTAGATCAGGGTGCCCTATTTAACATGTACTTTATGTCATATTTAGGGGAGGAGCCATGTACCAACCCTGTGTCACACGATTGTACATAGTAAAAACATTTAATTTTTTGTATATATTATGCTTTGTATCTTCGCTCTCCTCTTGCACTGATAGGGACCCGAAATAATATGTCTGTTTTTCTCACCGTTAACTGTTAACCGGTGCGGTTGTCGGTTGAATATGAAAATGCCTGTTATGTTTTTTATGCCCTTTTTGCCTGGAGTTTATGTATACCTGTATATAAATGGATGTTCTGTAAAAAAGTTGCTTTCATCTTGCTTTCTTAGTCACAGCCTCTCTCGACCCGTCACAATGGAATTTTGCTCCTCATATAAAGAGGTTTTGAAATTTGAAAATAATGCTGCTGACACTGCTGCTCTACATATTTTGGGTGGCTGTTTTGATTCAGGAGATGTAACTGTTCCGTTGGCTGCTGAAAATGTTTATCACAATTTTCTTTCAATCAATAATAGAGGCTTTTTCTATCGTATGGGGATAATTGCTGTCGGATTCCAGGTCAAAAATAAAGCTAGGTCATTACAAGACAAAATGTTATCGAACTTATATATGTGGAGAGCACAAAAATTTACATAGTAGACTAGACACCAGGCCTGGCCTAAGGTAGTGTTTCAACAAATACCACAAAACACAAATTGTGATCAAACATTGGAGATTTTAAGGGAACTATCTTTAAGCTTTAAACAGAAAACTCTAAACTGGTCTGCTAAGATGCATATAATCTATAAGGGATACAAACACCATGGCCAGTCCTCAAATATGTATCTGCCCATAATTGACATGCACTCGGTTGAAAAGAGCTGCCTTTTGTCCACACTAGAATCTATTCATAAGCAAGCAGAAAAACATGGCACCACACCAATAATAACATTTGATCAACCTCCTATACTGGAAAGTAAGTGAGATCATTGTTAATGCACCGCAGAATAGCCATATAAAGGAAATAGTTCTCTTGTTAGGTTGGTTTCACACTCTAATGAACTTGTTGGGGCAATTGGATCCATAATGAATGGTAAAGTCTTAAAAGACAGTCTAGAGGTTTTATATGGTGAGAACTCTATAGATCATATAATGATGGGGATATCTGCACAAAGCCCTATCCATGGTCAACTGCTTAGAGACGAATTACTGAACCACATAATGCTTTTGGGTGTAGTTAGTGACAGACCAGATGTTGCATCTTTGGTTGCGTGGTGCATGCATGCATAATCATCACTGTTGTCAGGTCAACAATCCTTGGAGAATGCTATGACCTCAAATGCAGTGGTTAAAATCAATATGGCATTGGGAAAATGGAAGCCAGAACTTAGTGATACGTCAAAGATAAGTTATTCATTGCTTAATTATCACACGGTGTTGGGAGTAGCAAGAAGATTGATCAGGGCAGATTTTGCTGGACCTGAGTTGTTAGATATAAGTGTTGTTTCTGTGTCTCTCCCAATATTTGCATCAGTTGGCCTGTACAGTTATCTCATGTCTGAGAATTTCTATGTCCAAGAAATTGAGAAACTAGAGCTCACTCATCCAGATGTGTTTCTAAATATTTTCAATGGTCCTCATGTGATATGTCTACTGATTGGTAAAGGGTAAACCTTAATTCTGATCTTGCCGTTGAACACACTTCTATGAGATCACTAAAACCCTAACTCAGAGGAGTGGTATGATAGAAGAGCAGAGGTCATTGCGGACAATGTCAGCTACCATAACTACTGTGTGCAACAAGTTAATGCAAGAATTAGGCGACCTTTCCCACAATGCTAGTGATGATCCTAAAGATTTTATCAAAGCAAGGAGGAGAAGAGATACTTCTGACCTACCAAAGCTCAGGACTAAATTACTATCTTCTTCACCCTTTTCAGAAGACTCCTCACAGCAGAATGTGGTCAGTGGTGTAGCGGCAAATTCCAACGTAAATATTCTTTAATAGAAGTTTATAGGAGAGAAAACGATTGAAAATGTGATTGGAAGTCTGCTTTGAGATACCCCTTTAGGAAAAAAGATAAAGCCATACCACTTGGTGATGCTTCTGCAATCAAGGCTGCACCATCTTGCTCTTTTATTTAAGAGATTATTGGTAATGACCAAAACAGGTGAGCTGTTACTGGGAGATGTTTTAGGATATGAGCTTAATTCATTCCCTCCAGCTCTTTTCGATATTAGAAATGTATTTTGTAAGCCAGATAAAACAAAGCCCCCTCATGTATCTCAAACCATTTGAAAGAAGCAGGTGTAGATCCACCTCAATCAACTCTCCAGACATAGGACTATGTCCTTAATGGAGGGCCCTTATTACACCAAGTACCCTGGAAGAAGGGAGATAGCTATGGTGCAATAGTTAAGTCTTATGCAATCTTCCATATTTCAAAATATGGGTTGGCAATAGTATTTTTTATGGCTATAATGTAGGTTCATCAATCAAGGACAACACTCACCAAAGGAGTTTAAGGAAGAAAGTTCACCCTGTCCTTAATATTGCAACAGTTACCTTTTTCTCTCTAGGGGAAGAAGAATTTTTGTCGTTGGATATCAAAAAGCGAAACTTAATTGATCTAATCAGTGGTAAACTTAGGAAAAGAGGTTGTATTGTTATCAACTCACTTGGTAATGCTGACATAGATGTCACTAATGTTGCAGTTGAAAAAGCACAATTTTATAACCCTATGTTGATTGGAGAAGACACAGATCTCTTAATTCTTCTTCTTTACTATGAACAGACAGATAGCAAGGATTTTTATTCCAGGTTGGATAAAATAACTGCCACAAAAGAGCACCATTTCAACAGTCTTAAGTCAGTCCTCGGAAATAATCTATGCTCTCAGCTGCTTTTCATCCATGCTTTTACTGGATTTGATGGTCCATGACGTATCTTTGGTGTAGGAAAAACTTATGCATTCCAAAAGTTAGTCAAAGTGATTTCTGTATTGGCATCTTGTGCTGATAAATTCCTCTCTCTAAACCAAGAACAAAAAGTAATTGAACACACTAGAGCCAAGGTAATGGCTGTGCCATTTTGTGGGAGGAGTGCAGAGTTACTGACATCTTTGCACTATAGCACCCTGTCCAAGAAAATGGTGTCCATACAATCTTTTGTAAGACCGAACGTCTACCCCCAACAGAAACTTCTACCAAATTTCATTCTCTCAGCGTTTATCACCAGTTAATGGTATGCATTGGGGAAGAAAGTGACATAGATTTGTTGAACTGAGGTTAGAAAATAGAAGACACTACGTTAACACCCTTAATGTCAGATACGAATGCAGCTCCAGACAATCTGTTAAAGATAATACATTGTAACTGCAAATCTGTCTGCCGATCATCGCAGTGTAGGTGTACGGTGTATGGAATACTATGTGCACGTGCCTTTGGACAATATCAATTAGAAAGTTATAACAATCCTTACAATTATGTCAAATTCAGAGAAATAAAAGGAGTATAAACTAGAGTCTATGTATTAACACCGACATGTTTTGTATATATTAATAATAGAATAATTTAGGATATTTCTGCGTATCAGTGGCTATAATTGGATACCATCTTTTATCCCATTATATGATGATTAAAAGGAGATTTTACTCTTTCCATTGTATTCTTTGACCCTATGTATAAAAAGTATATCTATCTTCGTCGAGTGAGTAGTAAGAAAGTTAACTAGGCTTATTTATACACTGGATTTCACAGCTTCGTAGTACTTGCTTTTTGGTTGACTTTTTGTATGTCAATTTGCTCATAACAGGAACCAAGAACAGTTGAAAAACTTTTCTAATGTTTTTTTTGTTTTTGTAATCGAGTATATACCATTGGGAATACCTCAACGAGGTTTGGGTATCCCTGCAAGTTTTCAGAGTAAAATATTTTAGCATCACCAATCCGGGGTGCCCAGTAATTTGATGACAACTGGCCGAAATGAAGACCTATTAAAAACAACCGAGACGAGTAATAGATGTTACTCATGTTAGAACACCTGAAAATATGTATAATGGTAATATTGCAATCCAAAATACATGGATGAGAAAAAGGGTTAGACAAGGGAGACCTTATCTCTCTCAATTTTTTTACTGCGTGCCTAGATGTTTTTAGGACTTTTGATTTGGAAAATGTAGGATTTAATATTAATGGGAATACTGTGACGGGCGGAGAGAAGGTTGTGACTCAAAGAAAGGTTGAAAGTAGCTGAGTAATTTATTATAGAACACTCTCTTTTATATACAAAACCTCAAGGTAACAGGAAATTTCATGTTCGAAAAACAGACAATGTTACAGAGGAAAAAACACAGATATGTTTATTCTGGTTTGTTTTAGTGCGAGGGAAGAGCGAAGATACAAGCATAATATATACAAAATGAATTATGTACGATCGTGTGACACAAGGTTGGTACATGGCTCCCCCCCCCCCCCTAAAAAGACATACTGTACATGGAGGGTGCCCCGATCTAGAGAGGCGAACTGTAGGCGGGTCATCTGGCAGAAGATAAGCAGGTTTTAGACGATCAATGGAGAACCAGTCTTCTTTGCCACGAATGTTTAGTACCAATGCTTTCGGACTGCGTCGGATCACAAGGAAAGGGCCTGTGTAAGGGGGCGTTAGCGGTGGCTTGCTAGTGTTGTTGCGCAGGAAAACGTGCATTGCAGAGTGCAAGTCTGTTGGTAAGTGATGCTTTGCTGGGGGCTTGTAAGTCTGACGGCATGCAGTAAATTTTCCCACGACGTGACATATGCGCTGGAGATCATTGGAGGAGGTTGTAGAAGGAAAAAATTTGGCAGGGACGACCAACCGGTCGCCATACACCATTTCAGCTGCCGAGACGTCGAGGGCGTCTTTAGGGGTGTTCCTTAGTCCAAGGAGGACCCAGGGAAGCTGAGTAAACCAGTTGCAATCCTTGCAGCGGGACATCAAAGGAGCTTTTAGGGTGCAATGAAAACGTTCAACCACTCCATTGGCAGCGGGGTTGTAGGCCGTTGTCTGATGTACATTAGGGTGATGCCCAGGAGATTCGCTAATGACGTTCACAATTGAGAGGTGAAAGTGGTTCCCCTGTCAGAATTAATATGCTCAGGTATACAAAATCTTGCAATCCATCCAGAGAGTAAGGCATATATACATGCGGCGGACGTTGCAGTTTCCATGGGAATGGCTTCAGGCCAACGAGCGGAGCGGTCAATGACGGTAAACAGGTAACGATGTCCTTGTGATGTTGGTAGGGGGCCTACAACGCCGACGTGATTGTGTGCGAAACGACGCTGAGGTTGAGGAAAGGTGCCCAATCCTGAATCCGTGGGCCAATATACTTTGGAAGTTTGGCTAGAAGTACAGGCGCGGACCAAATCCTTAGCATCCTTAGAAATGCCGTACCAAATGAACTTTGCCTTCAGCAGCTGTGCAGTAGAACGGCTCGAGGGATGTGAAAAGCCGTGAATGAAATCAAACACCTGCCGGCACATGGGAGCAGGAATCCAAGGTCGTGGTGTACCAGTACTAACGTCACAGAGGAGGGTGGTGTTGGAGTCTTCGAGGGGGAAGTCTTCCCAACGGAGGGACATGCAGGATGTCCTACATGCTTGATACTCAGGATCCTGTCGTTAGGCTTCAGCCAGGGCGTTGTAATCCAATCCCAGTTGAACGGCAGCCAACGTGTTTCTTGACAGGGCATCGGCAACGTGATTCATTTTCCCATAGACGTATTGAAGGGTGCAATTATATTCAACCACGGCGGAGAGATGTCGGCGTTGCCGGGCGGACCAAGCATCAGACTGTCGAGTAAAGGTGTGCACCAGAGGCATGTGGTCTGTGCGAATGACGAAGGGCGTACTTTCTAAGAAATGGTGAAAGTGACGGACAGCCAAGTGCACCGCCAGCAGTTCTCGATCGAAGGTAGAATAACCCAATTCAGTTTTTCACTGAAAAAGGCCAATGGGTGGGACGTGCTGTTGACCACCTGCTCGAGTACATTGGTGGAGAGAAGGAGAGGGGCATGTGGGATAAGAAATGTGAGAGCCGCAGCAGTTGATAGGACCTTCTTTGCATTGCAGAAGGCTGCCTCTTAAAGGGGACCCAACTTCAGGTCCTTTGGCTTGCCCTTGAGGGAGGCGTAGAGGGAAGCAAGAGTGGCGGCAATGGAAGAAAATGGTGATAATAGTTGATCATGCCCAAGAATTCCTGCAGAGCTTTGACAGTTGAGGGCTCGGGGAAGTTCTGAACGGCTGCTATCTTCTCAGGGAGGGGATGGACTCCTCCAGGAGTGATACGGTGCCCTAAGAACGACACTTCCTTGGTGCCAAAGGTACACTTGTTGTACCAGACTACAAGACCGTTTTGTTGCAGGTGGTCGAGCACAATACGCATGTGACGGAGGTGTTCCTCTTTTGAGGAGGAGAACACAAGTATATCGTCCACATAACATACACAGAAAGGGAGGTGTCCTAAGATGCCAACCATGAGACTTTGAAACGTGGCCTCAGCATCACGAAGGCCAAAACAGGAGTAAATGAAAGTGTATGTACCAAACGGAGTGGTGATGGCAAGTCTTGGGGATGTCTTCTGGGTTCATAGGCATCTGATAATACCCCTTCAGGAGGTCGAGAGTAGAGAAAACCTTCACTTTGTGCAGGTAGAAGGTCACGTCGGCAATGTTTGGGAGGGGGTAGTGATCCGGTTCTGTTTGCATGTTCAGGCGCCTGTAATCCCTGCACGGATGGAGGGAGCCATCTTTCTTCAGAACGATGTGTAAGGGTGACGACCATGGGCTGGAGGCCTTTTGGCAAAGGCCCATTTCCTCCATTTTGGCGAACTTGTGTTTGGCGGCTGCCAATCGTTCTGCTGCCAGAAGTCTGAATTTTGCGAAGACTGGGGGTCCCGTCGTCTTGATATGGTGATAAATACCGTGCTTGGCAGGAACCGTGGGCGTTTTGCGAAGTTCTGGACGGAAAACTTCCGGGTAAGACGTGAGAAGGTGGGAGTAGGAATCCA
>NC_090736.1:106024685-106029685 GCF_036898095.1 Palaemon carinicauda
GTTACGAACAGGCCACCATAATCCTAATACCGCAACTAATGTGGCGATGACAATAATAACACGAAATTACTAACGCCAATCAAGTTTTTTTACTTTTCCTTTTCCTGGTTATAATACTTAATCTCTGATTATCACATGTCAGTTTTCATAATTCATATAAATATGCACACATGAACACATCTCCTCCTACGCCTATTGGCGCAAAGTGTCTCGATTTAATTTTGCTAGTCGTCTCCGTCAGTTTTCATAATTCATATAAATATACACACATGAACACATCTCCTCCTACGCCTATTGGCGCAAAGTATCACGATTTAATTTTGCTAGTCGTCTCCGTCAGTTTTCATAATTCATATAAATATGCACACATGAACACATCTCCTCCTACGCCTATTGGCGCAAAGGGTCTCGATTTAATTTTGCTAGTCGTCTCCATCCTCAGCTTTTAAATCAATACTTCTCCATTCATTACCTACTACTTTACAATTCATAGTCCTCAGCCTTATAAGCAATAGCCGTCTACCTCTTTTAATACCTTGCGGTGCACAGTTAAAAGTTCGGTGCGAAGACCATGCTCAAACCATCTCCATCTACCCATTACTATGACCTCATCCGCACATGACACTAGACTAATGTCTCTTGTAAATATATATATATATATATATATATATATATATATATATGTAAGGACAGTGAGACAAGCGTCACCAAGATCAACTGATACTTTATTCAAATGTGCATGGGAGTATATGACAAGGTGCGGACGGAAAGGTAGGATGGCGCTGGTACCAAATCAGATTGAATTGCCCGCCAAAATATATGTGTTTTCTTACACTTACAAATATACGAATTATGAGTTAACAGAAACATGTAATGAAATGATATATATATCAAAATGTAGTTCTGATAGAGCGGAATACATATACATGGGAAACCACTGTGTGGCGAAAGGAAAATTCAAATAAATAAACAGTTTTTTTATTTTCTGGACGACGAAGGGAGCGGTGTCCTTACAAATACTCCCCCCCCCCCCACCCAAGACATCGGGCGGCGTAGAGGGCTGATGATCAATCTTCGTATCTTTTCGGGCGTCAGAGGGTTCCTCTTGTTTTTGAACGGCGGGGCGTAAGGATCTCTTCCTCTTGTCGTCGTTTGATGATTTTTCTTTCGTTGGGCGCCTTGTTTTGAGGTGGAACTCTGGATCTGCCAGGTCCGGCGGAGGCGGTGTCGCTTCCTTCGAGAAAAGCTGGTTTCACGCGGTCTATTGAGTCCCAGTCCTCTTGGCCATGGATGTCGAGAAGGAAGGCTTTCGTTGTCTTCTTAATTACCCGGTAGGGGCCTTGATAAGGTCTAGTTAGTGGTTGTCGATGAGCGTCGACACGGACGAAAACGTACCGCAGTCATCCAGGTTTTTTGGCTTGAAGTGCTTAGTTCTGTCCTGGTAAGTTTTGAGACATAGCTGAACTTCCTGGCGATGTCCCTTAGGTGATCCAGCTGCGTGTCGTCGGTTGATGAGGGAAAGAATTCGCCAGGAACTGCGAGCGCCTCCCCGTAAACCTTTTCGGCGGGCGAAGGTTCACCATCTGCGCGAGGGGCGGTGCGAAGGCCGATGAGTACCCAAGGAAGTCGTGATTTCCAATCCCCATCGGTGCAGCTCGCCATCAGGGACGCCTTGAGGGTGCGGTGAGTTCTTTCGACCATGCCGTTTGCCGCGGGGTTGTATGCCGTGGTGCTGTGGAGCGTCGTCCCCATCAGGTTCGCCAAAGCGAGCCATATTTCTGAGAGGAAAGCGTGGCCTCTGTCCGTCGTGATGTCGTCAGGAATGCCAAACCTGCTCACCCAGCTTGACAGGAGGGCTTCGGCGCATGCTTGAGTCGTAGCTTCGGTCATCGGCGATGCCTCCAACCACCTCGTGGAGCGATCGATGATCGTAAGCAAGTAGCGAGCAGATCCAGAAGAGGGCAATGGTCCCACGACGTCGATGTGTATGTGACCGAAACGTCTTTTTGGGTGGGGAAAATCGCCTACCCCCGATTCGGTGTGATGGCTGACTTTGCTTGACTGGCAGTTGATGCATGACTTTACCCATTCCCGGGCGTCCTTTTTTATCCCTGGCCAGACAAACTTTTCAGACAGAAGGCGAGCGGTGGTGCATCCTGAGGGGTGTGAAAGTCCATGGATGATATCGAATATTTTCTTTCTGCAGGAGGCTGGTATCCAGGGACGTGGGCGGCCGGTGCAAAGAGGGGAATCGCACTTATCTTGAGAGCAGATGGCCCCGTCAGGTGATCCTGTGCTTCTCGGTCGGTGCGTTGTTCGGTTGCGAGATTGGCGTAGTCGATTCCCAGGTGGATTGCGTCGATTTCAATCCTTGAAAGTGCGTCCGCGACTCTTTTTTTCTTTCCTGGGGCGTAACGTATGGTGCACCAGAATTCGGCGATTGATGCGAGATGACGTTGTTGTCGGGAGGACCATGCGTCTGTCGATTTCGTAAAACGTGTACGAGGGGTTGATGGTCCGTCGCGATTGTGAAGGGAGTGCCCTCCAAGATGTGCCTGAAGTGGCGGACGGCGAGGTAGACGGCGAGGAGTTCCCTATCGAAGGTGCTGTATCTTGTTTCGTTGGGTTTCAATTTCTTGCTGAAGAAAGCCAGCGGTCGAGGAGAACCATCGACGAGTTGCTCCAGCACAGCCCCACAGGCGACATTGCTGGCGTCGGGGAGCGTTGTCGTCGAAATGAGCCAGGGTGGTGGCATTCGCGAGGGCATCCTTCGTCCGTGCGATTGCCTGTTGCTGGGGCAAACTTCACTCGAGTTTTTTTGCTTTTCCTTTCAGGACGTTGTCGAGGGGTGACAGGGTTTGTGCGATGTTGGGGATGAAGTGCCTGTAGTAATTGACCATCCCCAGGAACTCCTGAAGTTGGCGGATGGTCGTAGGTATCGGGAACTTTCTGATGGCGTCGACCATGGTGGTCATGGGTTTTACCCCGCATGAGGATACGCGGTGACCAAGGAAATCCACTCCTTCCGCACCGAACGTGCATTTGTCGAAACGTACGACCAGGCCGTTCTCCTGTAGGCGTTTGAAGACGGTGCGGACGTGCCTTCGGTGTTCCTCCTTGGTTTTCGAGAATATCAGGATGTCATCAACATAGCAGACGCAGAAAGGTAGGTCACCCAGAATGCTATCCATTAGTCTTTGGAAGGTCGCCCCGGCGTTGCGTAGACCGAAGGTTGAGTATGCGAAGGTGTAGGATCCAAACAGCGTTAGAATGGCAGTTTTTGGGATGTCTTCCGGAAATACGGGGACCTGGAAATAAGACTTGAGGAGGTCCATCTTGGTAAAATACTTTGCGCCGTTCAACGTGTTCGTTAGGTCCTGCATGTTGGGCAGCGGGTAGTGATCGGGCGTTGTGATGAGGTTGAGGCGCCTGTAGTCGCCGCAAGGTCTCCAGGACCCGTCCGGCTTTTTTACCATGTGTTGGGGTGATGCCCAGGGGTTCGATGCTTTCTTACAGATACCGATGCGTTCCATGTCTCTCGAAGGCGCGTTTGGCATCCTTCAGTTTCTGGGGCGGGAGGCGGCGGAATTTGTCGTGAGTGGGAGGTCCTGTCATTGTGATGTGGTGGTAGATCCCATGCTTGGATGGGGAACCTGGCGAGTGTTGGAGCTCGGGCTTGAAAACCTCGGGAAATTCTTGTAGGAGGTCGGCGTAGGGGTGCGTCGTTACGGCGGATACGGACATTGTTGCAGTGTCATGTTCTAGGGCACGGGACTGGCAGGTTCCCGTGTCGATGGGACATTTGTTAGCGACATCGACGAGGAGTCCGTGGTGGGCGAGGAAATCCGCACCGAGGAGGGGGCGATTGATGTCAGCGATAGCGAAGGGCCAAGAATACGAACGGCCCATGATAGATATCTTGAGGGTCTTGATCCCATAGCACCGTATGGGAGATCCATTGGCGGAGATGAGTGAGGGAGTGTTTTTGTCGGGACCACGGTCTAAGTCGGACTTGGAAGGTTGGAATGTTGACTGCATTGCGCCGGTGTCTTCCATGAGTCTACGGTTGGAAGTGGTATCGAGGATATAGAAACCATTCTTGATTTGGTTAACTGCAGCTGCGATGGTGGCAGGTGGATGCTTCTGGCGTCATCTTCTAGGGAAACTGCATGGTGCTGTACATTTCTTGGCGTCGCTGCCAAACTGTTGGTGGTAGAAGCACCATGCTGGGTTAGTCCTAGGGTTCGGTCGTGTTGGTTGCGGTGGTTTCTTTCTTGATAGAACGTTGATCTTGTCGTCCTCAGGGGCCATTGCCGAGGAGTCAATGGAAGAGCAGCTGCTGAAGGAGGAGAACGAAGGCGGTGTTGACGATGATGCCCCGAGGCGAGATGCTTTTGAGGCCTCGTGGAGCTTCTGAGCCTTCGACAGGAGTTCGTTCATCGAGAGCGTGTCGGCGTCTGTCAATTGGGCCCTTACGTCCTGTGGTAGGCGTCAAAGAAAGATCTCGCGAGATAAGCTAATCTCACGTCGTCGGCCGTTGCTGTCTGTTTCGGGGATCATAAGCAGGCCGGAAAACTCGTCCCACGCCTCAACAGGAGAGGTGTCACCCATGGGCTTACCGGCGAGGTCCAGGACTTTCTGTGCCCTTGCTGAGACGGAGAGGGAGTAGATACCGATGAGTTTCGTTCTCAGGTCGTCGTATGAAACTTGGCCGGCCTGGGCGTCGAGCCATGGGGAAATCTTGTCAAATACCTCTTCAGGTATGGAGGTGAGAACGATGTCAGCCTGGGCGCAGGAGTCACTGAGTCTAGCGACGCGGAAGAGTACGTCTGCTCTCAGGATCCAGGAAGCGGTGTTGTGTTGACAAAAGGGCGGCAGTTTGGCTTTGGGCGTGGAGGCAAGGCTGTTGGGTGCGATGGGCGTGTTGCTTCCTGCATCGTGGCCAGACGACGTGTCGGCGTAGAGGTGGGAAGATATGTCGGTTAAGCTCATCCTACTGC
>NC_090736.1:106032185-106034685 GCF_036898095.1 Palaemon carinicauda
TCCCCCGTTTTACTATTTTATGAAATACATATCAGTTCAAAGCTCTATGTGAGGATGACAGGTTTATCCTGGCCAAGATTCTTGGTATTTTTTTTTTTTTTTCATTTCAGAACCCTGTCTTCTACAAGGTATTGAACTTTTATACTGATCTTTTCTGTTATATTGTTTTAAATATGATTTTTATTTTTATTTTATTCTTAACATACAATATCGGCGTCAATGACCTTCGATGGCAGGAGATTAGATAACTCTAAGTAAATCCATCAATTAGCAAATTAGTCTTGTGATGTCCAAAGAAAACTTTATTTCAGTTATTTAGAATAATGTTAATAGCAATGCAACTCTCTCTCTCTCTCTCTCTCTCTCTCTCTCTCTCTCTCTCTCTCTCTCTCTCAGCATTAACTATTGGAAATACTTTAGAGACGTATTTTACATCTCAAGTATGCAAAAGAAATCCGTATCCTTTGGGACCTCATTTTGCTCAATATGAGAGCTGCACATCTGGCCTGGTCTACCTACCTTCTTTGTGTACGGTATTTTCTGGTTTTCCTCTTCTTAGTTTTCACCTATCACTTATGATCTTTATTAATCTTGAGTTTCCAAATGATTCAAGTATCTATTGCCCTTATAACCATGCTTTATTTTTTTAATGCCAATTAAATATTAATCATTATCGTTTCCTCCTTGTGTTGTCACCCCTTGTTTCTTTATTTTAATTCTCTCTCTACTGATATTTTGCTTATTATAACTTCTTACGAGAGAGAGAGAGAGAGAGAGAGAGAGAGAGAGAGAGAGAGAGAGAGAGAGAGTAGAAATTTTATAATGCATTTTGGTTTGTAAAGCTTCACATTCTTCAAATCCTCATAGGAAAGTATCAATAAACATCAATTACAATTACTATCTAAATGATATATTATGGATCGATAAACAGATAGTAGATAAATAGATACATATCTATATGTCATTAGCAGATGTAGCACCACTACTTAAAAGATGTTGAATATTATAAAAGTCAAAATACTTTAAAATAATACCAACTGAAAATCATTCATATCGGAAAATAGTAAATAAATCATGCCCCATTTTTGGAAGGTTATGAATATAAGATGAAAATACATCATTGTGTAATTAAAAAAAAATATTTTGAACAAATGAAGAAAGTTCTTGTCGAACCAAAACAAGACCTTATAATAATAATAATAATAATAATAATAATAATAATAATAATAATAATAATAATAATAATAATATAATAATAATAATAATAATAATAATAATAATAATAATAATAAAGAAGAAAAAAAAGCATATGTAGCTAGGACATAAATTCTTTAAAAGGTGGAGTTGGTAAGGAGAAATCAATGGTGTTGCATGCGACATACGACTGTGTTAAATAAAAGATAGATACAGTCGATTGTAGGATATAGGGATGGATACATTTTGCTTGGAACTGCTGAAGGTCTATTGGTGATATCTAAACAAAAAATCTAAAGAGAAAAAAAAGAGGGGGCGGGGCTGCTCGTTGGATGAGGTGAAGGAAAATTTCTAGAACGAAACAAAAATAGGCTTATGATATCATTTACTTCTAGGGAATTGTAGAAATTGCAGTTCAAAGAACTGTTAATAGTATGTGGAAAATCAAAAGTGGGATTCAAATAATTACAAAGACAATCGAGAAAATAAACTGACGAGACATCTAGATCCTTTAAGAATGATATGGTGCAGAATTTGATACAAATTCGAACACTTTCTAGCGGGGGACCAACACAACACAGTTTATCCTTCAAAACGCAGGTTTAGGTTTTGTTATTGTTAAGCCTTTTCATCTATCCTCTAAAACTTCATTTTGCTTTCTCGCAATCTGAAAGAGAAGAGTTTATTAGTCTTAAGCATTCACATATATAAAATCAAATACATGTAACTACAAATTAAACTACACAAAGAAATACTACACTTTATAAATAACAGTAGAATAATAATTACTGTTCGTAGCCAAGAAAAATAAATGAATAGAGAAGAATTTTCGTTTTCAGAGAATTGAAAACGAGATTGAAAACAACTAGAAATTAACAATATGGGATATATTATTCAATTTGTGTATTTTTATTCAGCATATTTCTTTTATTTAAACAAAATAAACAGTGTTTTTTTATTTATTTACCACCCGATATTTCAATAAATAAATTTTCAATGACGAAGTAAAAACTGAAATTAAAGTATCTAAGCAAATAAAAAGAAAGAATACAAATAAAGTTATACATATATTTTCATATACAAACGACTTATTCAACGGCTTAGGAAAATTACCATTAATCTTCGATTACAGAAAAGGGGACGAATAGAACATAAGGCATAAGCATAGTGATACTCGTATGTTTGCTCTATTATTCCATAGCATTTTCCTTATTGAAAGTCATATATTTATAAAAATACCACAGCATTTTCATCGTGTATAAATTGTGATCTCGTTGATATATTGTTTTAAAGACATTTTGGCGTC
>NC_090736.1:106065253-106067753 GCF_036898095.1 Palaemon carinicauda
GATTGACCTGCCAGATAAGTCCATTTGAGCGTTCATCGACACAAAAGCCAAAGTTTCACTTCTTAAACAAGAAATCTCCTGAAACACACCATGGTCAGTGTCACCTATCATCCTCGATACACCAAGAGGAAATAAACTACGGGTAAGGCATAAACGATCGTCATATTTAAGGTGTGTTCTGTGAAGTTTAAACGTAATTTTTTTTTTTTTATCTTGCCTAGGCTATATTGGGAATTCCAGGAATCCAGCCTATACTTCGTTTGGATTTTATAAATAGTAATCAAATATACACTGACAAGGGATAAAGACAGTAACATTAATAGCAGGAGGTTGCATTTTGCTGATAAAAAGTCATGAGAGAGTAAGGGCGTGACTGTGAAGGAAGACACAAGTAGGTAAGGTAACAGCTGTACTTGACGCTTAAAAGCATATCAGGAACCCCGTATTAGCCTCTTCTGTAGTGAACCGTGGCCGTAGTTAAATCCCATGAAAAATGGGCACATACAGTTTTAGCGGGCTTGTCAGAAATAAAAGAGAACAGAGGGGATAATAAAACAGTTAACTGGCAAAACAAAAGAGCCATGTTAGGAGAGGATTCTGTGTGTGAATTGGAGTTATGTGAAATGACTAATAATGCGATCCTCGGAGCCAAAGCTCCAGCCCACATAGACGAACGCACTCCGAACTTGATTATACTAGCATTAACACTATGTCTGCCAGAATATCAGCCTGTAGTAACATTGTTAATGATTATTGTGATGTGAATGCAATTGAATACGAGCTACAGGGAGGACTGATCGATTTCCCTTTAGCATTGAAACTGGGCAGTAAGAGCTGATTCAGTCAAGGCCCAATAAGGTACTTATAAATATTCAAGAAGAGATAGTAAGAGATATTAGTTGATTATGGGAACGAGGGATTATTATGGAGAGTGAATCCAACTGGGATCCTCCAAATGTAGGTGTTTGGAGAAACGATGGCTTAGTAAGAATGTGTTGATTATAAGAAGGGGAATGCAGTCACTAAGGACAATGCATTTCTATTGCCTTAAATTGAAGAATTAAAAGTGAAGATACGGGATAGTAAATATTTTACAAATAGCGATTTAAAATCTGATTACTATCAAATACCCATTCAGGAAGACAGTAAATGCTAAACAGCTTTCATAGTTAATAATCAACTATTTCAGTTTAATTTTCTTCCTTTCGGTGCTAAAAATTCTCCCAGTCATTTTTCTAGAGTAATCATGGTAGTGTTATCTCCCGTGGTTGTCCATAATGTTCTTGTTTATCTTGATGTTATCAAAATTACAAGCAAAATGGACAAAAAACAAAATAACAGTATTCGCAATGGTTTAAAAGCATTGTGCCCTAATGGTATGAAAATAAATTTATCAAAGAGCATATTTTTTCTGTAAACATCGAATTCATAAGTCATATAATAACCCCAGAAGGAATCCAACTCTACCCAAGAAAAGATGAAGCTATTACTGATATCCAAAGGTCACGTAATCCTATGAAAGTAGCTGTGCTCCTTGGGCTCACTGGGTATTACCGTAAATTCTTGAAAGGTTTTGGAGAGATAGCAAGACCCTTAGATAGTTTAAAAAAATGAATTGGGAATTGGAAGAAGTAAGGATTTTAACCATTTGAAAGCTGCCTTAACTAGTGAAAAGTTACTCACATAGCCTAGTTTTACAATAGAAGTGAGTAGCGTAGCTATTGGTGGTGTAATTTCTCAACGAGATGATAAAGTAGAGAGAGACCCATTTGTTTTGCTTCCAGGGCATTAAAATGGACAGAAACGAATTATGGTACATTAAATCGAGAGGCATTGGCTATTCCTTGCGTTTTTGAGAGGCAAATGGTCTTTTTATTGGGTTAGTGGATTGCGTTGTAGAATGATCATCACCCATTATGTGATTTATTTTACAAATAAGACTTGACATCTAGACAAGGGAGGTGGATTGAAAGATTGTAAGAGTTTAACATATAGGGGTTTGACCCCATAAAGGTAGAGGTAACAAGGTAGTTGATGCCCTTTCCAGAGGTGCAGTAATAGGAATGACAACTCTGGCACAAAAGAGGAATAAATAGCAAACCCAAAATATTGACGGACCCCATCAAAATAGAAATCGGGATGGGAATTCACGCGAGGCACAATCAGAAAATGAGAACCACGAGTGACAGAGAGAAAGGATTAGTGGATATGATGGCGAGAGAGAGAGAGAGAGAGAGAGAGAGAGAGAGAGAGAGAGAGAGAGAGAGAGAGAGAGAGAGAGAGAATATTTGTTTGGGGCAGAGGAAATGGCCAGGGGTGTCCGGAATGAGTGCCCTTATAATGTAGGTGTGATTGACCAAGTAGGTTGAGTCATAAAGGGAGTCCAAGAGGGACAGAATGGATGGAAATAGTGTGAGCAGTGATTAAAGGGGAATCAGAAAGTTACCTATCATCCGAATGTGCTTTGTGAGAATTGTTTTCATAGAGAATGATATATTAT
>NC_090736.1:106075253-106083564 GCF_036898095.1 Palaemon carinicauda
ATTTCTGACCCACAGTTTCTAACTCCTAAGACCTCCCTCTCTCGGCATTTCTACCCAAGTGCGTCCACTCATTTCAGACAGGACGCCATTTCGTTCACAGAGGCCAATGAATGCAACATTGGGAACGCCTCAAAACTTCATCCTGCAGAAACTGACAGAAAATGCCCGCCTCCCTTCCGTACCAGAGGTCGGACATTAACTGGGACTGTGATGGCAGAAACAGTATAACAATAGAAAAGAATGGACTATAAATGCAATAACTAACAATCTATAAACTGAAATGTCTTAATGGAGATGCAGCGTAACACTTAAGAAGAGAGGACCAAATCACTTCCATTAGTTGTAAATCTGATTGTGTTTATAGGAATCAACTTAATAATCCTTTCAACATTACTGAAAACATTATTTCCTTATTGTGAACTTGACTGTGTATGTAAAAATAACTTAATAAGAAAGAAATAATGTGCCAGGGTATACAGTATATCTCTCCTGACCAAAGAACTAGAAACTCTTCAAGGAACACACCCCCTTCACTATTGGTATCTCTATTTTTCATCTAGACGTTGGTCCTTTGATCCCTTTATTTAGTGAACTATTGGAGTTTGAGGATCAAAAGTGTGCATGTTGGAAGGTACACGGCAATAAAAGGGCCATTGTATTTAGTGTCTCCCTTTTGAGAGCCGGGTAAAAAGTGTGTTCTAATTATAGGGTTGTAGTGCCAGTCTTCAAGGAAGTGGCGTTGGAGAATTCCGCCACAGAAGTACAATACACACAAATAGGCCGATATATAAATTTACATACACCCCCCCCCCCAAAAAAAAAAAGTAAAAATTATGTATCAAAATAGAAACACAAAAGTTACTCAGTATGTATAGTACTAGACTGAAATTACAAGTAAAGGAGAGTCCAACAACAGATTCTTTGCCCTAGAAAAAATGGGGAGTAATATATTAATCAATTTATAAAGAAATAGATAGTTGAGTGATTTAGAGGTGAGGATAATTGCTTAATGAATAGAGACTCGGGCAAGGTTTAAAATAGCTGTTATGTGATTGGGATAATATTCTGAAGTCATAACAGACGATGGTTTGTTTCCATAACTAAGCATGATTTCGAAATGAAGAGAACTCCTTATTTTATTTAGTGTAGATCCTGTATGATGATTGAATTCTATATTGAAAATAATGTGGACGGTTGGAATAACTGAAATATCTTCTTAAATAACATTCAGGACAACTAAACTACACAAATAATCGAATAATGACCCCGTCACTTCCTGAAGTGCATGTTTGAATTTAACACCAAGATCATTCATATAAGTAAGTGGTGTCTTTCCAGAAAAAAAGGCCGCCATATTTAATCTTTATGTGGCTACTAGGTTTTATCAATATTATTATATGAAATATTTACTTTGCTTGTTTACGTAAATGATTAATTCACTAGTCAATTTGATGTTACCTGTTCCGCTTGTGGAGGAAATATGAACCTTGTTTCTATCATTTAAATTGCATACGTTGCAGAGCTCATGGCAAGAAGACTTTTTGCTTAGTTTCTTGCAATTTATTTATACTCTTTTCCTCTTGATGATGATAATTTTTTTTATTTTCAAATTATAATTTTTTTTTTTTTCAAATACGGGGTTTTCTTGTCAGACATCTCTCCTCCATATCATCTACATATCTAATCTTTATATATATATATATATATATATATATATATATATATATATATATATATATATATATATATATATATATATATATATATATATATATACATACACCAATACCAAGGCACTTCCCCCAATTTTGGGGGGTAGCCGATATCAACAAATGAAAAAAAAAAAAAAAAAAAAAAAAAATGGGACCTCTACTCTCTATGTTCCTCCCAGCCTGACAAGGGACTCAACCGAGTTCAGCTGGTACTTCTAGGGTGCCACAGGCCCCCGCCCCCCCCGGGTTATCCACCACAGATGAAGCTTCATAATGCTGAATCTCCTACTGCTGCTACCTCCGCGGTCATCTAAGGCACCGGAGGAAGCAGAAGGGCCTACCGGAATCGCGTCACAATCGCTCGCCATTCATTCCTCATCCTCATCCTACCTCTCTCACATCTATCCTCCTATCACCCAGAGCTTTCTTCACTCCATCCATCCACTCAAAACTTGGCCATCCTCTTATACTTCTCCCATCAACTCTTGCATTCATCACCTTCTTTAGCACACAGCCATTTTCCATTCTCTTAACATGACCAAACCACCTCAACACATTCATATCCACTCTAGCTGCTAACTCATTTCTTACACCGTTCTCACCCTCACCACTTCGTTCCTAACATTATCTACTCGAGATACACCAGCCATACTCCTTAGACACTTCATCTCAAACACATTCAATTTCTGTCTCTCCATCACTTTCATTCCCCACAACTCAGATCCATACATCACAGTTGGTACAATCACTTTCTCGTATAGAACTCTCTTTACATTCATGTCCAACCCTCTATTTTTACTACTCGCTTAACTGACCCCAACAATTTGCAACCTTTATTCACTCTCTGACGTACATCTGCTTCCACTCCACCATTTGCTGCAATAACAGACCCTAAGTACTTAAACTGATCCACCTCCTCAAGTACCTCTCCATTCAACATAACAATCAACCTTGCACCACCTTCCCTTCTCGTACATCTCATAACCTTACTCTTACCCAATTTAACTCTCAACATCCTTCTCTCACACACCCTTCCAAATTCTGTCACTACTCGGTCAAGCTTCTCTTCTGTCTGCAACCAGTACAGTATCATCCGCAAACAACTACTGATTTACCTCCCATTCATGGTCATTCTCGTCTACCAGTTTTAATCCTCGTCCCAGCACTCGAGCATTCATCTCTCTCACCACTCCATCAAAATACAAGTTAAACAACCATGGCGACATCACACATCCCTGTCTCAGCCCCACTTTCACCGGAAACCAATCACTCACTTCATTTCCTATTCTAACACATGCTTTACTACCTTTGTAGAAAATTGTCACTGCTTGCAACAACCTTCCACCAACTCCATATAGCCTCAGCACATTCCACATTGCTTCCCTATCAACTCTGTCATACACTTTCTCGAGATCCATAAACGCAACATACACCTCGTTACCTTTTGCTAAATATTTCTTGCATATCTGCCTAACTGTAAAAATCTGATTCATACAACCCCTACCTCTTCTAACACCACCCTGTACTTCTAAGATTGCATTCTCTGTTTTATCTTTAATCATATTAATCATTACTCACTCTACCATACACTTTTCCAACTACACTCAACAAACAAATACCTCTTGAATTACAACACTCATGCACACCTCCCTTACCCTTATATAGTGGTACAATACATGCACAAACCCAATCTACTGGTACCATTGACAACACAAAACACATATTAAACAGTCTCACCAACCATTCAAGTACAGTCACACCCCCTTCCTTCAACATCTCAGCTCTCACACCATCCATAACAGATACTTTTCCTACTCTCGTTTCATCTAGTGCTCTCCTCACTTCGTCTATTGTAATCTCTCTCATTCTCATCCCCCATCACCGGCACCTCAACACCTGCAACAGCAATTATATCTGCCTCCCTTTTATCCTCAACATTCAGTAAACTTTCAAAATGTTCCGTCCACCTTTTCCATGCCTCCTCTCCTTTTAACAACCTTCCATTTCTATCTTTCACTGTCTCTTCAATTCTTGAGCCAGCCTACCTTACTCTCTTCACTTCTTTCCAAAACTTCTTCTTATTCTCTTCATATGACTGACCCAATCCCTGACCCCACCTCAGGTCAGCTGCCCTCTTTGCCTCATGTACCTTGCGCTTTACTTCCACCTTTTTCTCTCTATATTTTTCATACTTCTCTATACTATTACTATGCAGCCATTCTTCAAAAGCCCTCCTTTTCTCTTCCACTTTTACCTTCACTCCTTCATTCCACCATTCACTGCCCTTCCTCATGCTGCTTCCAACAACTTTCCTGCCACACACATCACTTGTAATCCCAACAAAGTTTTCTTTCACTAACTTCCACTCCTCCTCTAAATCACAAGTTTCTCTTACTCTCACCTCTTCATATGCCATTTTCAACCTTTCCTGATATTAACTTTTTACCCACGGTTTTATTAGCTCTTCAACCCTCACTAGATCCCTTTTATAGCCACCTACTCTATTCCCCCACTCTTTTGCTACAACTAATTTTCCTTCCACCAAAAAATTATCAAACATACCATTAGCCATAGCCCTAAACACGTGCACGTCTCTCAATATTCCAAACATTGTTCTAGTTATCAACACATAATCCATTAATGCCCTTTTTACTATTCTTCCATTTGCTACTCATACCCATGTATACTTGTTTTTATTTTTCTTTTTGAAAAAGCTAGCACTTATTACCATTTCTTGTTCAACACACATATCTACCAGTCTCTCACCACTCTTATTTTCACCTGGTATGCCATACTTCCCAATGACACCTTTTACCTCTCCAGCGCCCTCTCTAGCATTTAAGTCACCCATGACAACTACATAATTCCTTCTACCCAGTCCTTCTACACAGAACTCATTCCGCTCTTGTTCACTTTTCTCACTACCTGGCCCATACGCACTAACAAACGCTCAACATTCCCTACCCAACCTAACCCTTACCCACATTAACCTAGATGATATCTCCTTCCATTCCACTACTTTACCTGTCATTCATTCACTCAGCAATAAAGCCATACCCTCTCTCGCTCTTCCCCTTTCAATCCCAGATACTCTATCAGATATTTTACCAAACATCACTTCACCCTTTCCTTTCATCTTTGTCTCACACAAGGCCAATACATCCATCCTTCTATTCCTAAACATACTTCCAATCTCACATATTTCACTCTATCGTACTACATCCACCACATTCAAACACCCCAAAACTAGAGTGTGGGGAGCAAACACTCTCCCCCCAGCTCCTCTTTGTTGACGTCTCGCAGGATTATATACAGGAGAGGGGGTTCCCAGCCCCCTCGTCCCGTCCCTTTTAGTTGCCTCTTACGACACGCAGGGATAACGTTGGCGCTATTCTAATTGTTTAATGGTCTGGTACTTTTTCATATAAACAAACTCTATGCAACAGCTACACTATGCAGTTGCACTTCAGTATTATGTAATATTTTTTCCAAAAGTAGCCCTTTTCCTGATAAGGAGTACAGTAAATCAGAAAAGTAAGAAAACTTTACCTAGATTAAAATAAGCACAGGTATTTCTTGATTTTAGAGATATACTGATAAATATGTTCTGACCCAGCATTTTGCATCCATGTTAACGAGATGCCGCGGTTACTGTACATATGACATCCCTCAATGCTTACAAATTGGAACTCGTGCCAACATTTGCATACGGAGATTCCAGACCCGGACGAAATTAATCGGCATCGTAAACATGGGAATTCTACCCTGCAGGGTTTACTGTTGTTTGCCGGATATAACTTTTTTATATTACATTGATTGCAAGTTATGAAGTTAAGTAAAACTATTATTATTATTATCATTACCGTTATTATTATTATTATTATTATTATTATTATTATTATTATTATTATTATTATTATTATTAGTTTCTTGGTTATAAGTTAAATCATATTTGATGATTTTACTATCATTATTATATGTTTTTTTTTTACTATCAATATCCATAATATTACTATAATTGCTTACACTTTATGGTGTTTTTTTTGAGTTGTCTGTATCGTACGGCATAAAATCAATCGAGGAAACGAGGATAAATACATTAAATTAAGTTATAGCAACCCAAATAATTCAAAATAATGTTGCATTTTCTCTCTCTCTCTCTCTCTCTCTCTCTCTCTCTCTCCTCTCTCTCTCTCTCTCTCTCTCTCTCTCTCTCTTCCATGATAGGGTCTCAAGTGATCACACGTGGATGTCATTAAACGTCGGTCCGGTCTTTTCACTGTCTTTTGTACATTATAGTATTTTTTTTTCTTATCGTTCTTCCCTGCACTGTTTGCATTACCTTTATTTATTTATGGCGAATTATACCTTTTGTCTTCCATGCGATACGTTTTAATAAATCCACACTCTACACTTTTTTTTTTTTTTCGATATTACGGGTAACGGTAATGGAATTTAAAACACTTTGGTTCATTCGGAATTTGGAGAAAATTTATTTTCGAGATCAGAAAATTAGCGAATAAAAGAAAAACTTTTTTGGGGGGAAGAGAGAGAGAGAGAGAGAGAGAGAGAGAGAGAGAGAGAGAGAGAGAGAGAGAGAGAGAGAGAGAGAGAGAGAGAGAGAGAGAGAGAGAAGGGGGAGGGGGCCAAATACTAGATTAAACAATAAAAAAAAGAGGGAAGTTGAAATGACTTCCAATAGTCTATTCCCATGAAGTAAATCCAGAACTATTACATCACTGACTTATTGTATATTTGGAGGATAAGTGTTTTACCGACATAGAGACGAATATTCCAAATCGTGTTTTTTAAAGTTCACACACGATTAACATTTGGCTGAAGTAATTTCGTTTGTAATAAAATCAGTGTTTTATTTTGGTAAAACCAATATAGAATTATCATTGTTAGATTATATTTACTTTTTTTTCAGCAAATTCCTTCTGACAGCACATTAAACAACATCTACCATTAGGATTGCAGTAAAAGTCGAGCGAACTATATATTTTCATAAAACATGTAATAGTATGAAACTTCGATACAAGAAAAAAAAAATATTATATATCCAGATTAGAGTAAAAATTTTTGAGGCGAAAACATCGATATTTAAAAAAAAAAAAAAAAAAAAAAAATAAAAAAAAAAATAAAATAAAATAAAAAATAAAATCTTGGAAAACTCCTCCAATTCACCTACTAAGTACTGCGCGTTAATGTAAACGAAGGGCCACTTTTTATAACGATTGATAATCTTCTGCATCGACAAGTTCTTTATATTCATTGGAATATTTAATTGCATCTAGTTCATGTGATTGAAATGAGCATTAATTAATGCACCCATGACCGGAACAATGCCGTTCCTATATGTACAGGGAAGTTCACATCTTCAGCGCTCTCAGATAACTCCACACCTATTCTATAGCTGTAAAATAATATCTGAAGAATGGAAATAAGTATAGACATTTTAAGAGATGTATCGGGTCTCAAAGCGTCACTCTATTTCCTATCCCAGAACCATACTAGGGTTCAGAGCATTCCCAACAAGAAAGGACTAAATAGTGAAATGCAGTGCAACCTGAGAATAAGGCTCTGAATCCCAACAACAATAGGAATATTTCACTCTTGCATCTACTATCCAGAGAGACCATAGAACATTGGGTGTTGCAGTAGCCTATTTGAAATGCCCTTGCCTAGGGATCTGCAGGACTGGGATTTGAGACTCGATCACACTTCATACTTTCCTCGAGTTTCAGGTACCTCACCATCCTAAAGAGCTGAATATGGGGATTTTGGGGGAGCCTGTAGGTTTGCCTGTCATCAGCACCTTTTTCCTTGTCCTAACTTGGATTCACTTCATTGAATGTACGATAAAATATGTTGACTTGCTGCTACTGATGCTTAGGAAATTTAGCCCTTTCGAATCTGGCATGAACAAAGCATTTATCAATTGTCCTTAGATATGTAAATTACCTCTATATATCATGACTACCCTCTACTCTTCCTCCATACATGCGAAAAAGGTATATCAGATGTAAAGGACTCAGTATCATAGAAGATCTAATTGATTACCAGATTTTGGTGTAAAGTTTTGCAAGGAACCCTTTTCCCCTTGCGACAAAAAGAAGTTACCTTTAAAAACAACCTGCCTTTCTTATCACACATTTGATTTCGGATTCTTATGAAGCTAAACATTTTAAATTTGATATTCTCTATCTGTAGACATCATCATTTTTATACCATTCTGATGTTTGATAAAAAAAAGATAATAAGAATCAACATTACTGTCTTCCCTCATAAGAACTGACTCTTCTAAATAGCTGTCGTAGCAACTAATATGCCATCATCTAACTGTGCTTGATCGACAGTATAACCAACGGTTTTATGATATGGTGAGAGGATTTATATTAATGCCACAGCATGATGTATAAGGTATTCACCATCTATTTTATTATTATTATTATTATTATTATTATTATTATTATTATTATTATTATTATTATTATTATTATTATTATTATTTGCTAAGCTACAACCCTAGTTAGAAAAGCAAGATGTTATAAGCCCAGGGGCTCCAACAGGGAAAATAGCCCAGTAAAGAAAGGAAA
>NC_090736.1:106084064-106086564 GCF_036898095.1 Palaemon carinicauda
GATAGATAGATAGATAGATAGATTATATGTATATATATATATATATATATATATATATATATATATATATATATATATATACGTATATACGTATATATACGTGTGTATGTTTGTGTGTCTTTATATCTAATTTAGTTACCAAAGAAAATTATTTTGTTGTCTATTCTTGCTCCATGGCTAATGTTTTCATGACAAACCTAGATATATTTTTGGAGGAAGTATAATTGTAACGTATTCGTTTTATATTGCAATATTTGTTTTTCCATAATCTTATTCGATACTTCAATAGTTAGTAATGCTATGAAACATTATCATAAGTAATTCCTTTTATAATCACTGTCATCTCAATTTATATTAAAATAAGAACTATAAATATTATCAGGCAGATCCACCTATCCTACACAATGCTTAAGTAAAATAATGTTATCTCCTATATATATATATATATATATATATATATATATATATATATATATATATATATATATATATATATATATATATATATATATATATATCTATATATATATATATACATATTTATATATATATATATATATATATATATATATATATATATATATATATATATATATATATATATATATAGATATATATATATATATATATATATATATATATATATATATATATATATATATATATATATATATATATATATATATATATATTATGAATGTATGAAAATGTGTATTTCTATATTTTCTTGTTCTCTAAACTTTTCAAGTATTTCTAAACATGTCAAGGATATTCATGTTATATAAAGCGAAAGGCTCTTATCTTTTCGACATAAAGTTTATATCTGAATCAGGTACAAGGAAAAAAAAATATCCGCTTATAGATTTTGCCTCCTAGTCAAAATTAATATGGCTCTCAGCTATTTTCACACGGGATTAATACACGCAAGATTGACTTAATTTCTAGCATGGCTTTTAAATTTATTTATTTTTTTCTTTTTTTTATCTCCTCTTCTGTCATGTTATCAGGATGCATGTAATTACTTTGCTGCTGCCATATTCGGTTTAGGTCATCTTTTATGCCCTTAAAATTGATGCTCTGTGTTGAGATTGTCTTGGCGTAATAGTTTTCTAGTAGCTTTTCATATAAATCGGTTTTTTTAAAGGGGTTTCCGGAGTATAAAATCTAAGTGAAGGTCAGGCTGAATATTCTTGTTGTAGAGTTGATCATGGAATTTTTTCTGAATTAAGTCTTTTATGTCTCTCGATATTTTTCGTGATGGATATATTATTGGTGTACTCTCTCTATGTTTATGGATTTTTTTCTTCTCTTTAACAGTGGTCGAAAACGCAAAGATAGTCCAAAGAGGGAACCAAATAAAAAATTTCATTTTTTTTTCTTTTTAAATAGTTTCTCACTATGGTTACTGTACTTCAACATATATCTTAGGACATTTTCAGGCTGAGGTAGTGGTTTTATTTTTTATCTGTATTCTTGATCAAATTTTTATCTTTATGGTTTCCTCACCGGGGACGATTGTGGAAAATTCCTCATATGAAAATGTGTATTTAAGTACTCTTCAGGTATTTTTCCGTTTAAAAAGTCAATGAACTATTACTAATTTTGGTGAGTAAGCAACAAGTTCGTGGAAGCAATGAATCTCAGTTCAGTCCTTTAAGATTAAATTACTACTGGGTAATCTACTTTTATTAGGAGCGCATGCAAACCTCAAATTATATTTTATTTGTTCGGGTATTCTTTTAGAGTTCCATTCCTAATATAATCCAATCATTTTAACAATGAAAATATTTTGTTACCACTCTCAGGCCTCTCAGTTATATTAACGGCCTGGTATCACTTTAGTCGCTTATTTAAGATGCACTTAGAGTAATTTTTTATTCTTTTTTTATGACACAATTCAGATGTCAATATTGAAAAAGGAAAAAATTATCTTTAACCTGATCCTTTTAAGATTTGCAAGCACTCTGCAATATCTTAATTTTTATTTGAAATGATCCTTTTCATGATGCCATAGTCAAACTTAAAAATGACAACAATTTATCAAATTATTATCCAAGAGAATTTGACAAAGATTCCCTTGTATCAAATAATGTGAAACAATTTTTTTTTATATATTTATTGGAAAGGGAAAAATAAGAGAAAGGAACTTTATATCAAAATATATTTTATTTAACCACATCTAGTAGAGAGACAAGGATCAAAGCAGCATTAGAGAGAGAGAGAGAGAGAGAGAGAGAGAGAGAGAGAGAGAGAGAGAGAGAGAGAGAGAGAGAGAGAGTTGGGGACGCGGTTGGAAAAATATTTCGTAGTAAATATCCCGTGTAGGAATAATTACTGAGTTATTATTTCTTTATGAGAAATATTTCATCAGCCAAATGGATTCATGATAATTCGGAAGTCAAGTCGAAGAGAAAAGGGAAATTAACAATGTCAATCTAATAATTCATAGTATATTTTCATCCGACATTTACTTTTCTTTACTCCCCGTTTAAGTTCAAGA
>NC_090736.1:106091564-106099064 GCF_036898095.1 Palaemon carinicauda
AGGGCACTCTATTCTATCTAATTTCTCTTCTTCTATTTTTGTTAAAGTTTTTATATGTTGTATATAAAATATTTATTTCAATGTTGTTACTTTTCTTAGAATATTTTATTTTTCGTTGTTTCCTTTCCTCACTGGGCTATTTTCCCTGTTGGGGTCCCTCTGATCATAGCATCCTGCTTTTCCAACTAGGGTTGTAGCTTAATAATAATAATAATAATAATAATAATAATAATAATAATAATAATATTTCTTTCTCGTAATGTTTGTAGAGTTTACCTGATCTTCAAAAAATATCTTACCAAGAAAGTATTTTGGTCCTCTCATTTAAGACTCCGTACATAGCACTGCAAAGAGAGACGGTGAACTCAAGATATGATAAAAGGTAGATTTCATGTTCTAGCTTTGTCCTCTTGCCCGGTATTAGAAATCAAGGGATGGTGCCCATTGCGCAGTTCATTCTTGATTGCTTAATTTTTTACCAGATCTTTGGGCATTCCATCGTTTCTATTTTTTGTGTAGTAAATGATGTAGTGTGGCTGGCATTCAAACACTTGGCATTTTGTTCTACATCTGGTAACAGTCCGCAAACCACTACAATGTCCTGCAGTTAGTGGGTTGTGAAGGTGGTCTGACACTTCTACATGCCCGCTTGTAGAACCTGCATCAAAGAGGAACATTGTTTAAAGGCCAGTGATGTAGCAATGTCCCTAACGTCATGTGCTCTGGGTCGATATGTCGGGAGGAGGATCTGGATTTAGTGCGAGGTCAATGACCTGGAAATCCAAGCAGAGATGGTGTTCTTTGTGATCCTCCTCTTGATCTTCCCTGTACTGATGAAGAGTGCTGACACACGGGAAAGAGCTGCTGATGTTTTTTTTGAGGTAGTACCTCAAACTCTTTACTAAACATAGTAGTAGATGATCAGGGTCACTGGTTACAGAAACTGAGAATCGTTGTCCGGAAAAATATTAAATCTATGATCTGCCACTGCCGGATTTTGAGCCTTGGAATCAAACTCAGTGACAAAGCTGAAACTTACCTCTCCCCATCCCCTGGAATGGGAGATTTAATACGAGAGACCATGGAATTATCTAACTATTTTTGCCAAACCCAAGTCGAGTAGGAACACCGTATTGAAAGAGAGGTTGCATTCTGTTGCCAGGCGTAATGATTCACCTTTCAGTGACCGAAGGACCTGAACCACATTCCATGGAGGAGGTCTCACATGTTAGTTCATAACTCTGTATGAGGACAGAGAGTTCCACCAAAGAGAAAATGTCTACTACTTCTACCTTAAAGGCGAGACTCAAGGCTGAGTGGTGACCTTTTACTACCAAAACTCAGAGGAGTATTTCTTCCAGCAGATGCACAAAGAACTCGGCTATTGCTGTGATCGTTGCATCAAGGAGAGAGACACTCCACTTGGCCTGGTAGACTGAAGCTGAAGATCTTCACAGGTGTCCAGCCATCAGCTTTGCAGCTTACAAAAATCCTCTCTCAGTAAGAAGGTGCTGGATAGTTTCCAGGCGTCAAGTCGTAGCGAAGCTGCGATTTAGTGGAAGATTGTTGTCATATCATTGTCTTGTCTGACTAGCTTGTGTCGTGGAGGGAGCTCTTTTGGAAGTTCCATCAGTAGCTGCAGAAGGTCTGAGAACTATTCTGAATGATGCTATAGTGGATATATGACGGTCATTGAGAGATTGACCAATGTTCCAGTCTTGTTAAGTACTCTTCTCATCAGACAGAACAGGGGACAGGCTCAAACGTCAATGTTGTCCCACCGTTATTGGAATTCATCTTGCCAGATAGCCTTGGGGTCTGGAACTGGGGAGCAGTTCAACATGATGCTGAAGTTCAGGGACGTTGCAAACAGATCCACAGTCAGGGAAACTCACATAGTCAGGACATTGTTGGCTACTGGATGATTCAAAGACCACTCGGAGACTACTATCTGAATCGTTCTGCACAGGTTATCCATAAGCATATTCCTTTTGCCTGGATTTAAGTGAGCTGATAGGGTCAACGAGTTGTCTTTTGCTCATCTCAGTATGTCTACTCCAAGATGGGATAAGGGTTGCTAAGATATACCCCCTTGTTTGTTGATAGAAGCCACTAATGTTGAGTTGTCACCCATCACCACCACTGAGTGGCCCACCAGGATGTGTTGAAACTGTTGAAGGGCCAGGAAGCCAGCCTTCATTAAGAGATTTATGTGCTGGTACTTTTAAGACTCTGACTATAGGCCTAAGGTTCTGTGGTGCAGCATGTTGTCCCCTACCCTTCTTTTGATGCATCTGAAAAGATCATTAAGTCCAGAAGGAGGACAAGAGGGTCAACGCCCTTCAGCAGGTTTTCGTCTATCACCCACTATTCAAAGTCCGTCCATTCCTTTGGTCCCATGGGGATCACAATGTCATGGAAATAGAAAGCCTGAGTAATGATGGACTTTAGCCGCCATTGGAGAGATCGTGTACTGAGACAGCCATTAGAATCTAGACATGCCAGGGATGATAGGTGACCAAGAAGACATAATCACCTCTTGGCTGGGAGTTTTTCGCATCTGAGCAATGGTCTTGCAACCTTCCTCAGTCTCACTACCCTTTCAGTCATGTAATGGGAAGGATTTGTGAAGGTCGGTGTGTATTATCCTTCCTAGGTATACCAGTCGCTGAGAAGGAAGCAGTGATGACTTTTTGAGGTTTACCATAATCCACAGGTTTTGACATAAGCCCAGAAGCTTGTCTTCGTGCTGAAATTATTTACCACCGAATTTCCTAGAATCACCCAGTCCTCCAGATAACATAGGAATCGGATGCCGATTCTGTGATCCCAAGATGACTCTAGGGCAAACATTCTCCAAATGACCTTAGGTGCTGTGGAAAGACCGATGAAGTCACTGGCATCAGGGTGATTGATTAGGTTTAAGGCAATGGACAAACTGTCTATTCGGCTTTTACTCTTGATGCCTGGCAGTTGATCTTGATAGACTTAATATGGACCGGCACGGGTCACTTGCCTTAGCTAGATAGGCACTGAGCATCACAAGGAACTGGCTATGCTTTGATGTATCTAGCCAATGAGTCCTCTATGGATTTAGTCAGTCATGGTTAGAGAAAATGAAAGAATGGCCCCAGACCCGGGTGCAGAGGGGTGCTAAGGATCTCCCCGTTTAGGAATTAAGAATACTAAAGAAAAATGGATAATCGGTAATTCGACTGTTAGAACCACGACTCTTATTGGGAAGTTACAGCAAGTGGAGAGTAAGAATATAGTTGGGATATCTTGGCTCTAAATGAAACATTTTGGAAGGGGATTGGTAAGAAAACTTTAGACCAAGGCAATATAAAGTATATATATATGCAAGAAGATGAGATGAAGTTGAAAGAGATGGGTTAGAAATGACAATGACACTAAGTTCAGAAAAGGCAATAACCGAGTGGAAAGCTGTATATAGTAGATTGTTACTAGCAAAGTTCAAATCAAAGTAGTGCAATATGAGTTTTATAGTTTGTTATGCCCCCAAAAATGACTCATATGGAGAAAGAAAAGATGAATACTTTGAAGTACTGTAGAGGGTAATAGATGAGATTCAAGAGAGAGATATGAATATTGTGACTAGCGACTTCAATGCCAAAGTTAGAACGAATAATTAAGGAATAGAGAATGTGATGGATGTCAAGGATCTTGGAGAAGTTGCATACGAAAATGGAGCACATTTTATAAGTTTCTGCTCTGCAAACATTACTGTCATTGGAGGTACTCTTTTTGCAACACAAGAATATATACAAGTATTCATGAACTTCACCATGTGGTAATTACAAGAATCAAATAGATCTCATTACCATTAATAAAGAGAGAAGGAGGACGCTGAGAAATATAAGAAGCTAAAGAGGTGAAGATATTAGTAGTGATCACCAGCTCCTCGTTGCCCCCATTGAAATTGAAACTGAAAGCACCCAACAGAAAGGTAGATAGAATACCTAGTTTCTATACAACTAAGCTTTTAGGAGAAGAGCACAGAGACGAAGAGCAGACAATTAATGAAGAATGATGTGATATTAAGAACAAATATCAGTCAGATAGTAGTGAAGTATTGGGACACACAGTTACAGGGAGAATGCCATGGATATTAAAATTTAATGATACTTGGGATACTATAAAAAGAAGACAAAGACAGAAATTGGCTGTCGAAAGTTTTCAAGGAAGTATTGAAAATTACATGGTAGAGCATTCTAAGTATTCCAGTATTGATTTGGAGGTCAAAAGAAAATCCAGGAATTACTGGAGAGAATATTTAGAGATTAAAGCTGATAAGGGTGACAATGCTATGAATTCAGGAAGTGACTATGGTGTATGAATTTCTCATAGAATAATTAATAAAATCTCGACTCACGCAAAGAAAACTAAAAGAGAGATGGATCTATTATAATGTACCAACCGTGTGTCACATAATTGTACATAATTATTTTGTATATATTATGCTTGTATCTGCGCTCTTCCCTCGCACTAAAAAGAACCTGAATGATCATGTCTCCGGTTTTGCTCTGAACATTGTCTGTCCCTCGAACATGTTATGCCCTGTTGCCTTGAGGTTTTGTATATAAAGAAGAGTGTTCCTTAATAAAACTCAGTTGATTGCATCCTGCCTTTGAGTTCACAACTCCTCTCTCGGCCCGTCACAATAAAAACAGAAGATGAAGAAACCCAAGGTTGGATGAAACACTTTAGTGAGGTGAGATGTGATGTTAATAATTTGATTGATATACCTGAAGCTGAGGAAGACCTTGATGTGTCCATGAATAAATTCAATGTGTGTGAAGTCGAAGCTATTCTCAAAACACTAAAAAGAAGGAAAGCCCATTGATACGATGGAACAACTGTCAAAATGATACTGGCCGAAAATGAAGTGACTCGCAGACTACTTATAATATTATTTTGTAGAATTGTTGCATGAAGAAGCAAAATCTGATGAATGGGAGTTAGGAGTGTTGGTGAAAATTGCACAAAAAAAGGAGACCTGGCTGACTGCAATAATTACAGAGGCCTTACACTTACGTTAGTTATGAAAATATAATACATGCTTATTCTTAAGAGACTCGAAAGAAAGATTGATGAAGAGCAGAGAGATGAACAAGCATGATTTAGAAAAGGTAAAAGTAGCCCTGAACAAATTTTCTTTTTGAGACATGTTGTACAGTAATGCGTAAAATATAGAAATCCACATTTGATGGCCTTTGTGGAATATGAAAAAGCCTTTGATAGAGTGCACCAACCAGTTTTGTAGAGAGTTCTTCGTTATTATGGAATTACTCTTAAATATGTAAATTTGATTAAGTCTGGTATGAGCATACCAAGTGCAAAGTTACTGTTAATGAAGTCTTATCAAATGAATTTCCAGTGAACAGCGGAGTACTCCAAGGGAATGTGTTGTCATCTATGTTATTGATCCTCCTCATGGTTTTGTAATAAGTAGAATCATTGGAGATGGTGGAGAAGTATTGGACTGGATTGGTGATAGGAATTTAGCAGTCCTCGGGTATGCTGATTATGCAGTGATTGCTTACCAGAAAGCATGAATTAACACGCGAGGTTAGGCTGATGATAAATAGAAGAAAGACAGAGATGATAAGAACTGAGTATTCAATGGAATGTGAAATATCATTGGAAGGAGGAACGATTCATGAGGTAGAATAATATAAGTATTTAGGAACTATAATATCTAATACAGGGTCTATAGAATCAGAGTTTAGTTAAAGATTGAAAAAAGCAAATCAGACAATGGTTATGTTAGGAAAAATTCGGAACACAGATCCCCTGAAATTGCATATATCAGTTCTTGAAACAATTTCCAATAGATTTAGTTAATTTGAGAACAAAACCCTCAGAAGGATTTTGGGAGTTAAATGGCAGGACAGGATTAGAAATGAAACTATAAGAGAAATCAATCGAGTGCTATATGTGGATGATATTAGAATGAGGGGTAGATAGAGATGGTTTGGGCATGCTTTTCGTAACCCCCAAGAGAGATATGTTCACCAAACGTTCAGCTGGGCTCCATTAAGCGCGAAGTAGAATATGATGAATGAAGTTTTGAAATTTAACCGAGGCCATTTGCATCAATAGGTGTAAGAAAAGATGATAATGATGATATATATCTATATCTATATCTATATTTATCTATCTATCTATCTATCTATCTATCTGTATATATATATATATATATATATATATATATATATATATATATATATATATATATATATATATATATATATATATATACACACACACATATATATATATATATATATATATATATATATATATATATATATATATATATATATATATATATATATATACACACACACACATATATATATATATATATATATATATATATATATATATATATATATATATATACATATATATATATAAGTGTGTGTGTGTGTATGTTTGTGTATGTGTGCGTGTGGGCATATATGTCTTATACAAACTAAATATATACAACGGTACATATCAAATTATCATGTTTTAGCAATCTTCAGTTATTAATCATTCTTAATTCCTATTCTTATTTCACCAAATGGGTATATGTTGGTGTTTTCTTAACATTATTTTCAAGTAATATATTATGAATAGTTGTTTTTGATGAGTACCCATTTGACGATAGGAATGTAATACCCGATGATCTTTAATGAAGCGTTCATTACACATTACTTTTAATATCATGCGATTTGGCCTAGAAAATAAGCTCGTTAAATATGCAATTAACACTACTCTCTTTACACCAATTTAATCTCTATAAAATTGACATATGGTGGTAGAATCTCATACTATAGTTATAGCTAAAACTAGTTTAGGGTACAGGTTATGGTGCATGAACTTGAAACCAAAATAAACTCTAAGTATGTTTGATTAGGTCAAGGACAGTGGTTCTTTGACATCTGGATCGTTGCATTGACCATGGCTATTTAACTAGATGCTACTAATTCAAAATATCAAGTGTGATCCTTGAATCAAAATTTACCTTTGGTAAGCGCGTTCGTTTTGGTTTTTCTTCAATTAATTGAGAATTTGGCTGACTGTGTAAGTCCATCCATATACCAAAGGCACTTCCCCCAATTTTAGGGGGTAGCCGACATCAACAAGAGCAAAACAAAAAAGGGGACCTCTACTCTCTATGGTCCTCCAGCCTAAACAGGGACTCAGCCGAGTTCAGCTGGTACTGCTAGGGTGCCACAGCCCAACCTCCCACATTTCCACCACAGATGAAGCTTCATACTGCTGAGTCCCCTACTGCTGCTACCTCCGTGGTCATCTAAGGCACCGGAGGAAGCAGAAGGGCCTACCGGAACTGCGTCACAATTGCTCGCCATTCATTCCTATTTCTAGCACGCTCTCTTGCCTCTCTCACATCTATCCTCCTATCACCCAGAGCTTTCTTCACACCATCCATCCACCCAAACCTTGGCCTTCCTCTTGTACTTCTCCCAT
>NC_090736.1:106104064-106114064 GCF_036898095.1 Palaemon carinicauda
CCTCTATTTTTTACTACTCCCTTAACTGCCCTCAACACTTTGCAACCTTCATTCACTCTTTGACGTACATCTGCTTCCACTCCACCATTTGCTGCAACAACAAACCCCAAGTACTTAAACTGATCCACCTCCTCAAGTAACTCTCCATTCAACATGACATTCAACCTTGTACCACCTTCCCTTCTCGTACATCTCATAACCTTATTCTTACCAACATTAACTCTCAACTTCCTTCTCTCACACAACCTTCCAAATTCTGTCACTAGTCCGTCAAGCTTTTCTTCTGTGTCTGCTACCAGTACAGTATCATCCGCAAAAAACAACTGATTTACCTCCCATTTATGGTCATTCTCACCTACCAGTTTTAATACTCGTCCAAGCACTCGAGCATTCACCTCTCTCACCACTCCATCAACATACAAGTTAAACAACCATGGTGACATCACACATCCCTGTCTCAGCCCCACTCTCACCGGAAACCAATCACTCACTTCATTTCCTATTCTAACACATGCTTTACTACCTTTGTAGAAACATTTCACTGCTTGCAACAACCTTCCACCAACTCCATATAACCTCATCACATTCCACATTGCTTCCCTATCAACTCTCTCATATGCTTTCTTCAGATCTATTAACACAACATACACCTCCTTACCTTTTGCTAAATATTTCTCGCATATCTGCCTAACTCTAAAAATCTGATTCATACAACCCCTATCTCTTCTAAAACCCCCCTGTACTTCAAGAATGCATTTTCTCGGTTTTATCCTTAATCTTATTAATCATTACTCTACAATACACTTTTCCAACTACACTCAACAAACTAATACCTCTTGAATTACAACACTCATGCACATCTCCCTTACCCTTATATAGTGGTACAATACATGCACAACCTAATCTACTGGTACCATTGACAACATAAAACACATATTAAACAATCTCACCAACCATTCAAGTAGAGTCACACCCCCTTCCTTCAACATCTCAGCTTTCACACCATCCATACCAGATGCTTTTCCTACTCTCGTTTCATCTAGTGCTCTCCTCACTTCCTCTATTGTAATCTCTCTCTCATTCTCATATCCCATCACCGGCACCACAACACCTGCAACAGCAATTATATCTGCCTCCCTATTATCCTCAACATTCAGCAAACTTTCAAAATATTCCGGCCACCTTTTCCTTGCCTCCTATCCTTTTAACAACCTTTCATTCCATCTCTTCTATTCTTGCGCCAGCCTTCCTTACTCTCTTCACTTCTTTCCCAAACTTCTTATTCTCTTCATATGAATGACCTAATCCATGACCCCACCTCAGGTCAGCTGCCCTCTTTACCTCACGTCCCTTGTGATTTACTTCCACCTTTTTCTCTCTATATTTTTCATACTTCTCTATACTATTACTCTGCAGCCATTCTTCAAAACCCCTTTTTTTTTCTTCCACTTTTACCTTCACTCCTTCATTACACCATTCACTACCCTTCCTCAAGCTGCCTCCAACAACCTTCTTGCCACATACATAACTTGCAATACCAACAAAATTTTCTCTTACTAACTTCCACTCCTCCTCTAAATTACAAGTTTCTCTTACTCTCACCTCTTCATATGCCATTTTCAACCTTTCCTGATATTTACTTTTTACCCCCGGTTTTATTAGCTCTTCAACCCTCACTAGCTCCCTTTTACATCCACCTACTCTATTCCCCCACTCTTTTGCTACAACTAATTTTCCTTCCACCAAAAAATGATCAGACATACCGTTAGCCATACCCCTAAACACGTGCATGTCTTTCAATCTTCCAAACATTCTTCTAGTTATCAACACATAAACCATTAATGCCCTTTCTACTACTCTTCCATTAGCCACTCTTACCCATGTATACTTATTTTTATCTTTCTTTTTAAAAAAGCTAGCACTTATTACCATCTCTTGTTCAACACACATATCTACCAGTCTCTCACCACTCTCATTTTCACCTGGTACGCCATACTTCCCAATGACACCTTCTACCTCTCCAGCGACCACTCTAGCATTTAAGTCACCCCTGACAACTACATAATTCCTTCTACCCAGTCCTTCTACACACCTAGTTAATTAATTCCAGAACTAATTCCACTCTTCTTCACTTTTCTCAATACCTGGCCCATAAGCACTGACAAAAGCCCAACATTCCCTACCCAACCTAACTCTTACACACATTATAAATAAATAAATTTATATATATATATATATATCTATATATATATATATTTATATATATATATATATATATATATATATATATATATATATATATATATATATATATATATATATATATATATATGTATATATATATATATATATATATATATATATATATATATATATATATATATATATATATATATATATATATATATATATATATATATATATATATATATAATCTATGAATATATAAATATATATATATATATATATATATATATATATATATATATATATAAATTTATTTATATGCATATATATATACAATATATATATATATATATATATATATATATATATATATATATATATATATATATATATATATATATATATATATATATATATATATATATATATATATATATATATATATATATGCATATATATATACAATATATATATATATATATATATATATATATATATATATATATATATATATATATATATATATATATATATATATATATATATATATATATATATATATATATATAACGGATTTTGAGCGAAGCGAAAAATCTATTTTCGGGTGAGATGGCCATGTCGTTCTGATGGAAGTTCCTATAAGGTAGCTTCCTAGGGTATATTACAACTACGGCGATATTCTCAGAGAATTTACCTTAAGGTACCAGAATTCTAACTCCTGGAGCGAGTATCCCTCGTGAAAGGGATATCGCGACATATCAGAGGACGTATTCTTGACACGCCACATGGCAATCTGCATCCAGAACAGAGATTCCGTCTCGCAGGGGGCAAATGGCAAGAAACGAATTCGGGAAAGAAAAAGTGGGAAGCCGCTCCCAAGGTCCCCTATCTCCAGATTCGTAAGCGTGCCTGGCGCCAATCCTGGAGCCATCTGTATTCCTTGTAGCGTACACGAGGTTCTACAGATACTGTATGTAGGGAGGGGTCCTACAGCCCTTTCTTAGAAAGGCAAAGGCGGGTCCATCAGGACGACATGGCCATCTCACCCAAAAATAGATTTTTTGCTTCGCTCAAAATCCGTTTTTTGGGCTCAAGCCATGTCGTCCTGATGGAAGTATACCAGAGCATTACTGTAACTGTGGATTCTCAGAACGTGCCGTACTCCCCTACAGGGAAGAGTCCTACTAGACTCTGGAAAAGTCTCGAAGAGTACATATACCTATGTATGAATACCAGGCAAGCTAATATAGTGGTCTCGCCTTATATTAAGTAAAGCATAGTTTGTAAAGAACCACTGCGTCAATATGAAATATCGACCAGTTCTCCGCACAATACTTGTATTGGACAAAGGTTTACATCCGCATAGGAGGAAACTAGTAAAACCGCCATCGTCCCCTTATGGGACGTGGTCCTCCCGTTAAGTGAAAGCATAAACCAATGCAACATAGCTTGCATAAAGTAACAAATCTATTAGAATTATCCCAGATAAGGTACATAGAATGAATGCTCAATTATACCAATAAATTGACACAGGTGAAGGAGACGCAAGGTTCTCAAGAACAAGTTTATTGACAGGTTATAAATAGACAGGTTAACCACGATATATATATATATATATATATATATATATATATATATATATATATATATATATATATATATATATATATATATATATATATATATATATATATATATATATATATATATATATATATATATATATATATATATATATATATATATATAAGAAGAGGGTAACCCAAAAGTTTAAGCATAAGTATGATAGTAAACAGAACTTGTTTGTCTGGAAGAAAAAACATTAAATGCCACTTTTAAGATACCGAGGTATCAAGGTCATAAAAGTCTGTATTACAAATCAATGACATTAGCGTTAGAAACGCTCGGCACACATGTCTGCACTTATGCTAGGTTCGCCTTTGAAAATGGAACAGTCTACGTGGGCATCACAGTGCCCTCACTTAGTTTGTAGTACAGTATGTAACTACACACTCACCCTGGAATTAATCGTCCCAATTGAAACCACTGTTCCTCGCAGAGTTAAACAGTAGGGTTAACACCGCGACCCACTGCTACCACAGATCTCTTTAGTTCCTCTACTTGCTTCGCATAGTGGCGAAAGAACACTCTGGAAGACTTCCAGCCAGTGTATGAACGGAGATGTTCAAAATCCATACAATTAAAGAAATTTAAGGATGAGGCAACTTTCCTCGGATCGTGACCTGCGGGTGTACTGTCAGGATCCGATCTGCGAATAAAATATGTGTTTTCGCTCTGAGTTGATTCAGAGATAAATTTGAGCCTGATGTTTCTCCCCTGAATAGTTGACCACCCTTGAAGTCTGAAGTTCTATAAAGATAGACCTTTAGGCATTCTACTGGACATAGAGATGCATCTTCTTTCAGAGGGCAGATTCTCCAGGGACCCCACCTGATGGTGGGTAACTCATTCTTGGCAAGAAACGTAGGATCCGGAAACAGGTTCAGTTCTCCCCCATCCGGGAACTGAACACGACCTGCCTCTCTCGAGAGGGCTACAATCTCACTAACCCTGGCCCCGGACGCGAGTGCAAATAGGAAAATAACTTTTTGTGTCAAATCCTTTAACGCACACTCTTCATTGCTTAGCAGAGAAGCGAAATGAAGAACTTTGTCTAAAGACCATGAAATGGGCTTTGGAGGTGCTGAAGGTCTGAGCCTAGCGCAGCCTTTCGGGACTTTATTAAAGATCTCGTTACCTAGGTCGACCTGGAAGGCATATAGAATGGGTCTTGTCAAAGCAGACTTACACGCTGAAATCGTGTTAGCTGCCAATCCTTGACCATGGAGGTGGATGAAGAAAGATAAGCAGAAGTCTGTAAAGATCTCCTGCGGATTCTTCGCCTTGACAAAGGGCCACCCATTTTCTCCAAGATGACTCATATTGCCTTCTAGTAGATTTGCACTTATATTCCTCAAGGAAGTCTATGCTGGCTTTCGAAATCCCGAAATGCTTTCTCACCGCTAGGGAGAGAAAATCACGAGCTGCAGGGTCCGGGTTTTCTGTAATGAAGCGCAGACAGTTGACTTCAGGACTCGCTGGGTCAGAACTGGATGTGGTAGCGGTACAAACTTCATCTGCAGTTCCAATGCCAGGGGGAACTACACGCTGTTCGGCCACTTGTGGACCACTATTGCCGCTACCCCCTTGACGGATCTTAGTTTGTTGAGGACCCTCAACAGAAAGTTGTGAGGAGGGAACAGATAAATCTTGGACCATCTGTTCCAGTCGAGGGACATCGCGTCCACTGCTTCCGCTAAGGGGTCCCAGTACGGGGACACGTACAGGGGCAACTTCTTGTTGTCTTTCGTCGCAAAGAGGTCTATCTGGAGTTCTGGGTCTTGATTCAGAATGAAGGAGAATGATCCCGCGTCTAAGGACCATTCCGACTCTATCGGTGTGAACCTGGATAGAGCGTCCGCCGTCACATTGCGGACTCCTTGAAGGTGAACTGCCGACAGGTACCACTTCTTCTTTTCCGCCAATCGGAAGATGGCCAACATCACCTGGTTGAGAGGTGGTGACCTCGATCCTTGTCGATTCAAGCATCTCACAACTACCTCGCTGTCCATCACCAACCTTATGTGGATCGAGTGATGCGGGGAGACTTTCTTTAAGGTAAGGAGCACTGCCATAGCTTCTAGAAAGTTTATGTGAAAGGTCTTGAATAGCTTGGACCAAGACCTCTGGACTTTTTTCCGATGAGAGTGGCCTCCCCACCCCTCCTTCGAGGCGTCTGAGTGAATCGTCACCGACGGGGGAGGTGGCTGAAGAAGAACCGACTTCTTTAGATGTCTGGCTTGGGACCAAGGCCTGAGAAGAGTACTTAGCCGAAGCGGAACTGGTCTTCTCAGATCTCTTCGCGCGTTTGATGCATAACTTCTCCAAACTCTGGTTGCATCCTCTAGCTATGCTCTTAGCACTGGGTCTGTCACCGAAGCAAACTGGAGAGAGCCCATTACCCTCTCCTCTTCGTGTCTTGATATCCTTTCGGAATCTAGAAGTCTCCTGACAGAACCCGCTATCTATTTCCTTTTCTTCGCCGGGATGGAGAAACGGTGTGACAAAAGGTCCCAGTGGATTCCCAGCCACTGGAACTTTTGAGATGGAGAAAGTCGAGACTTTTTTCTGTTGATCTTGAAGCCTAGGTACTCTAGGAACTGGATCACTTGACTGGAAGCTTGCAAGCATTCTGTCTCGGATGCTGCCCACACCAACCAGTCGTCCAGGTAGGCTACTATCTGAATTCCCTTTAGGCGTAATTGTTTAAGAGCTACGCTCGCAAGCTTCGTAAAAATCCTTGGGGCTATGTTTAGCCCGAATGGCATGGCTCCGAAGGCGTATAGTCTTCGTTGTAGCCTGAACCCTAGGTAGGGGGAGAGTCGACGGCGAATGTGCCAATAGGCGTCTGACAAGTCTATAGAGACGGAATATGCCCTCTTGGGCAGTAAGGTCCTTATGTGTTGCAGTGTTAGCATTTTGAATTTGCAATTCACTATGAACTTGTTGAGTGGCGACAAGTCCAGAATGACTCTGAGCTTTTCGAGTCTTTCTTGGGAACACAAAACAGCCTCCCTTAGAAATTGATGGGCTTCACGCTTCGGATCACCTTTTTCCCTCCAACAGTTCTTGAACGTACTCCTCCAGAACGGGGGTGGAGTGTTGGAAAAAACCGAAGGCACGGGGGTGGAGTGCTGTACCAGCTCCAGCCCAGTCCATTCTTGAGTAGGCTGTGGGCCCAGGGATCGAAGGTCCACTGATCCCGAAATTTCAGAAGTCTCCCTCCTACCGGTATCATCTCACTTGGACTGCCGTCCTGAGGTCTTGCCTCCCTGACCACGACCGCCCCTGAATCCCCTTCCCCTTGAGGGGCGCCTAGACGAGTCTCTGGCTGCTCCTCTAGGCTTTGCTCGAAAGGAAGTAGACTGCCCTTTGAACGCTGGGGTGAATGCCGTGGACTGTGTCGACACGGCCTGAGGTACCCACTGAAAAGTGGTCGGGGTTTGTGCCACGATCTGGGGCACTGGAGGCAATGGCAAATGCAGTTGCTGTTGCCGTCTAACAGGCTTGGCTGGCCGAGACGGTAGCCTAGTCCTCATAGTCTTCCTCTTTGGTTGAGGACCCTCATCCGGGGAAGACTTTCTTTTGATAGCCAGGCCCCACTTCTGGGGAAGGTTTCTATTCTCCAAGGCGGCCCTATCAACAACTTCTTTGACCAAGTCGGTAGGGTAAAGGTCTTTTCCCCAAATGTCAGAGGAGATTAGTTTCCTTGGCTCGTGCCTCACCGTAGCCGAGGTGAACACGAACTCCCTACAAGCTCTCCTTGCCTTGACGAAGCCATAAAGGTCCTTCGTCACTGTGGCCAGATAAGTCTTGGCCACCACCATGAACATTTCATGGACCTTGGGGTCACTTGCCATCGTCTCGAGAGTAGTCTGAAGAGACATTGAGGCAGACAGTCTTTCTTTTGTCTCAAACTCTCTTCGCAAAAGAAAGTCAGACAGCTTAGGGAGGTCCTCGCCGAACTCACATCCGGCAATATCAGCCTCCAACTTTCCAACTGAGAACGTAAGATGGACGTCCTTCCAGTCTTTGTGGTCCACAGGTAGGGCCAGCGACAAGGGTTTACACTCCTCCAGGGAGGGGCAAGGCTTGCCGGTCTCGACTGCTTTTAGTACAGCCGCAAACCCTTTCTGTAAAAAGGGGAAGGCTCTAGCAGGCGAGGACACCAAGGAAGGGAGCTTCTTGCTCAATGCAGCTACCTTTGAGTAAGAGAAGCCCCTCTCTTTCATCGAGGATGAAAGTAGAGCTTGAGCCTTAGCATGGTCCATCACTATGACCTCCTTTGGCTCTGTCTCCTCCTTTGAAGCTGGATCCTTCCTCAGCCGGACATAACAGTCCGGATATGATGTCTTGCTGGGCCAGAATTCCACCTCCTCCAGGGGAACTGAGCCCAGCTTATCCGAGATGACAATCTTTCCGGTCGTCATCGGCATGTGTTCAGCATACCTCCATGGGATAGCATCTGAGCACAAGGGAAGGTCTTTCACATTGAGCTTTTTCTGGAGCCCATGTGATTCTGCAAGGCACTGCATCCGCAGTTCCATTGCAGCCGCCTTCTCCTGATTCTCCTTCTGCATTTGTTGGATCATTCCAACAATAGAAGAGAGGGCCTGTCCCAGCTCTACTGGGAGACCGGCCGGCCGATGTTGAGGGAATAGGCTCCGGAATCTGAACCGGAGTAGCCGACACCTCGTCGACCTCTTCCTCAACAATGTCTGGGGCATGAATTTCATCCTGGCCTTCTGCCAGGAGGTCTTCCTCCAGACACTCGTCCACATCAGACATCCTGTCATCTAACTGGATGTCTTGCATCGCGACCGCGACTTCAGCATCCACCTGGATCTGAACTTGGGGGATCTCCTCTTGAGGCTGGGGAATCACTGTATTGGCTGATGCCTTAGGGAAAAGATACGCCCTCATCTTCTCACTTGGAAGATAAGGGCCAGAGTTGTTCTTTTGGAAGCCCCTTACCCAGGTACGAAGCTTCTTCCTAGCTATATCCCTTGATTCTGCCGTCCTAGGGGAATCAAAGGCCTCAGTAATCAGGTTAGTGCACACAGTACATACCTCAGGGTCCCAATACCGGAGATCATCCTTGGAGACAGCGCATGCTGCGTGTCTCCTACAAAACTCATGTCCGCAGAGGTTCTTGCTGCGGACGTTGCAGAAAACACTTCCGCACTTCGGAGGGTCCTTCTGTAAAGAGAAGAAATTTCCATGAATATCAAGTGAACTATGTATCACTGGATATGCATAATATAGCATAACAATTCAGAAAGGAAAGACACACACTTGTGTTTCCCTCACAACCCAATGTTGCAGCCTTCCAGATAATAAAATCAAATGGTTAATCTCTTCTAGAGTAACCAATGCAAAGTTTCCAGAGGAAACAGGTGGAGCTCACACCTAAGCAATGATTTTAAAATCCTGGATAATAGACAGGAAAGAACTCACTTTCCTATCTGTAGGGCAACAGCAAAGGACTGTGCAAGAAAACACAAAAGTGTTAGAACACACAGTGCTGTACCAAAACCCATACTATAGTTTTCTTCTTACTGTATATGTTATACTGAAGAATACTAGTACAGTATAGGAGGATACGTGCCGGCCGGCACCTGCCGGCCGGCAACAGCCGATGTCGGCCGGCAATGGCTGCCGGCCGGCAACTACACAAGGTAGTACCCAGCTGCTGGCCACACTCTTGGTGACCGGCAGACAAGGGCTGACATTAGCCGGCCGGCAAAGGTACAGGACCGATGACAGCCGGCAGCAAAAGAACCAGAGGACTACACCTGCCCGGCTGCCGGCCTCATAGGCCGGCAGCCGGGTCGGCTACAGCACTAGAAGAAAAATAGGATGGATGCCGGGATAAGAGTGTACACTACCTCCAAGCCCGGCAATCCGAAAGAGTGAATATAAGGAAGGGGAGAATCTAATTCAGGCTTCCTGACCAATGCCGACTGGCTCTACAAGCAGGCATGGATGAGGGACCAAGGGAGGTCCGGGCAGCACTCAAAATATAAGACCCCTGCCGGCCAGCAGCTCTGCTGGCCGGCAAGGGGCTGAGTCAATTCCACATCCTAACCTATTCTAGGTCCAGATGTAGAACGACGTACAGTACTGTAATGGCTAGGCCATTACAGAGATAGAGGGGGAAGGGACAAAAGAGGGTCCTACCAACCTCGCTTTA
>NC_090736.1:106121564-106134064 GCF_036898095.1 Palaemon carinicauda
TATATATATATACATATATATATATATATATATATATATATATATATATATATATATATATATATATATATATATATATATATATATATATATATATATATGTGTGTGTGTGTGTGTGTGTGTGTATCCGCAAATGCAGCAGCCGTAGTTGATAGCCAAGCGTTAGTAGTAGACTGAGAGTGATATATACATACATTTTCAGGTTCTGATCAATGTTTATATAGTGAAAAAATATTTAGACAACCAGTAACAAGACAGTGTGGCAATTAATTAAACAACCAAATAAAAGAACTTTATGACAATTATTTAAACAACCAATTACAAAAATAATATGGCAATCATCTAAAAAACCACTTGCAAGAACAGTATGTCACTTAAGAATTAAGAAACAGTTACAATTTTTTACAAATTCATTCAAAACTATAAAAACCAGTTAAAATTTAAAATAAACTCCAATATATTCGTGTACACACATATATTTAGTGGTATCGAAATGACCGGTAACGAAAAATCCTAGTCACAAAATGTCCAGTAGCGAAATGTCTGGTATCAAAATGTCCGGTCACCTTTATGGACAGCTAATCGTTACCTTCAAGACCTCCATCAATGCCTACACTTCTTATAAAGTGGACTAATATTTAACATCAACCAAAGCTGACATGAATACAGTAAGACATAGAGTCCCAACTTATGATGAGCTAGAGCAATGATAAAACTGCCCACCACCGACCACTCACTCATGCCCTAACCAACAACCCCTCCAGCCACCTTCTGATGCCCCTTGGCTTAAGTTATGCTATTACCATTGTATATTTGGGGCTGTTGCAAGGAAATGTTTGCAAGGTTATCAGTGGCCGAAAAACGTGTAAGTACCATAGATTGTATCAGTGGCCTCCCATGGCCATAATATTTTCTTTGTACATGGTGCAAGTACAGACAAGCGTTTTTAGTAGACATGGGTGCTGGTCCTTGTCTTCTGCCAAGGTCACTTCTCAGGACACGATATAGTGTGTATAAATCTGCTGAAATCTGCCTATTTGCTGTCAACAGATCTACAATACACACCTGATTACATGAACCTAGCATTATCGTTTGGAAGCATCCATAATCACTGGAAGTTTCTCGTTGCTAAGGTCCCATTGCCAATTGTCAGTGTGGATTTCTTCTCAAAATATCAGCTCCTGGTCAATTTCTCTCACTGACAGCTAGTCAACACTGAATGTTACCCGTCAACACCTTTCCGACCAGCACCTTCTGACCTCGTTCTCATCATTAGCATACCCACGTTCACCTCTTCTCGTCACACAGAGATATTTGTGTGCCAAGAACTTCATCAAATGCCCAAAGTTCCTGCCAAACACGCTATTTATCTCCATATTGAGATTACGGGGCTCTGGTATTCGCTAGGGCCAGGTGTCTGGCACCATATCATTTGGCTAAAAAAACGTTCGCCATAATGAAAGAAATGGCTCTTTGCCAATAGACCTCAAGTCCTTGGTAGTCCTCCTTACATATCATTTTGATTAAAGATGGCTCTCTGCATCCGTGTGTGATTAGAGGCCCCTGAACACACAGACCGAGCCAGATAACTACTCCCTACTAACGTGAATCCTACGTGACCTCCTATATGCACAAAGTTTTTCTTTACACTTGATCTCCTAAACTGGTATTTTCTGGAGCCTATGAACATAGGAGACACCTCCAAGACCGCCATCGCTCCCCCTTTGGTACATACACCTTCAGTTGCTTCTTCTTTGGCCTCCGTAATGTTAGGGCAATTTTCAACGTCTCATTGACTGCATTTCATGGAACCCACCATTACCTGTATGTTACTTAGACGACATGCTTGTGTTCTCTTCCTATAAAGACGAACACCTTTCTCATCTACGTATTTTACTTGAACAAATACCTCTGGCACCAATGAAGTATCATTCTTATTGACTCCCATCACTCCAGAAGGGGTCCAACCCTTCTTTTGAAAGGTAAAAGCTATTCAGAACTTCCTGACGACCTCAAGAGTCAAAGTACGACAAGATTCATGATCATGATCAACTATTATTCCCTTTTCCTGTCAGACATCGCCACCACACTGGGCTCCTCTCTACCTCCAACAAGGGCAGGCTAAAAGACCTGAAGTGGGATCCCCTGCAATGCAAAGGTTGGCCTATCAACTGCTGCTTTTCTCACTTTTGCTGTGCCACATTCTCCTTCTCTCCACCAATGACAGTGACGTCACTGTTGGGTCGGTACTCATGGAGATAATCAATGGCTCAGACCGCCTATTGGTGTTCTTCAGTAGGAAACTGTCCAAGGCAAAATCCAGCTACTCTACATTCGACCGCGAATTCCTGGTGGTGCACTTGGTTATCTGTCACTTTTGACAGATTTTGAAAGATATGGCTATTTTTAACTCGCATGGAAAACATACCTCTGGTAGACGCCTTCACTCGACAGTTTAATGACTGGTCCACTCGTCAACGCCGACATCTCTCCTCCCTGAATGAATAAAATCAACGCATTAGCAGAAGCCCCATGAAAAGATCCATAGAACCAAGTGTGTAGGATATCCTGCTCATCCGTCCGTTGGGAATACGTCCCTTTCGACGACTCCAATGCCACCATCATTACTACGCACCCCTTTACCCACATTCACATCAGTTTTGTAGGTCGCCCTACCATATTCACAAAGACATCGTTACCTATCTACTGTCATCGACCGTTCCACTTGTTGTCCTGGAGCCATTCCCAAGAAAACAGGAAAATCCACCATATGTACATCTCCCCTACTTTCAGGATGGATAGCGAGATTTGGTATCCTTAAGCATATTACTTCGGACAGTGCAACAAATTTCCTCTCTCAATTGTGAACATCATTGCCAATTCTCCTTGGAATCACCCTATATAAGACAACCACCTAAAACACTGCATCCAATGGAAGGATCCCAACTGGGTTACCCAGCTTCCCTGGATCCTCCAGGGACTTATGATATCTCCAAGTGACACCCTAGATATTTAGGCAGCGGAAGTGTTATTTGACAATATTTTTCTGTCTGCAACCTTCTTACTGAACTTTTGTGGTTAGGAAGACTGAAAAGACTGGGTCTCCATTGATCGCATTTAAAATGCCCATCTATACATATATAATTACATATATATATATATATATATATATATATATATATATATATATATATATATATATATATATATATATATATATATATATATATATATATATATATATATATATATATATATATATATATATATATATATATATATATATATATATATATATATATATGTATATATATATATATCTATATATATATATATATATATATATATATATATATATATATATATATATATATATATATATATATATATATATATATATCAATATATGTCTATATATATATATATATATATATATATATATATATATATATATATATATATATATATATATATATATATATATATATATATAAATATATATATATATGTATATATATGTAATATATATATATATATATATATATATATATATATATATATATATATATATATATATATATATATTTCTTGTATATATATATATATATATATGTAATATATATATATATATATATATATATATATATATATATATATATATATATATATATATATATATATATTATACATATATATATATATATATATATATATATATATATATATATATATATATATATATATATATATATATATATATATATATATATATATATATATATATATATATATATATATATATATATATATATATATATATATATATATATATATATATATATATATATATATATATATATATATATATATATATATATATATATATATATATATATATATATATATATATATATATATATATATATATATTAGTAGGGTAGTCTTGGCCACACAGTTACAACAAAAGGAGACAAAAACATAAATAGATTGTTGAAAAGTTCGAGGAGGTGATGAATATTACAAGGTAGAATATTCTAAGTATTCAAGTATTGATAGTGAGGTCAAAGGAAAAGCCAGGTACTTCTGGAGAGAATATATAGACAGTAAACTAGATGAGGCTGACAAAACTATGAATTCAGAAACTGGCTATGGTGTAAGAATTGCTCATAGAACTGCTAATTAAATCTTGACTTGGACAAAGAATAAGAAGCATATACCCTTCAAAAAGAAAAACAGCTGTTATAACAACAGAAGATGAAGAAAGGCAACGTTGAATGGAAGACTTTAGTAAGGCTATGAATAGGATATATGAAGGGAATAATTTGATCTCTATTCCTGAAGCTGATGAAGACTTCGATAAGCCCATGAATGAATTCAGTGTGTTTGAAGTCGAAGATATCCTAAAAAAAAAACTAAAGAGATGGGAAGTCCAGGGATACAATGGAATAACTGCTGATATGATAGTGGCTAAAAATGAAGTGACTCACAGACTACTTACACGATTATTTTGTAAAATTGAGCATGAAGAGGCAAAACCTGATGTATGGGAGTTAGGGGGGTTGGTGAAAATAGCCAAAAAAAGAAAGAAAAAAAAATACCTGATTGATCGCAATAATTACAGAGGTAAAAAACTTACACAAGTTGTTTTGAAAATTTATAGTATGCTTATTCTAAAAAGACTAGAAAGAAAGATTTATTAAAAACCAAGAAATGAACAAGTAGGATTTCAGAAAGACAGAGGTTGCAATGACCAAATTTTTATTTAGAGACGCTGTACAGCAATGTGTAGGATATAAAAATCCCATTTTGATGGCATTTGTGGACTATAAAAAATCCTTTGATAGTGTGCGTAAGCCAATAAGTTGGGAGTAATGTGTCATCATGGAATTCCTCTAAAATATGTAGAATTTTATTAAGTGTGTTCATGAGCATGGCAAGTAAAATGTTAATGTTAACTGAGTGTTATCAAATGAATCTCTAGTGTACAGCAGAATACTAAAAGGAATATGTTGTCACCTATGTTGTTTATCCTCCTTGTTGATTTTGTAATGCGTAGAACAGTCAGAGATGGTGGGAAAGGATGGGACTGGATTGGTGATAACAATTTAGTAGACCTAGAGGATGTTGATGATGCCCTCCTTCTTAGCTGAACACCACAGAATTTGCAGTGCTTACTTACCAGAATGCATGAAATATTTCACGAGGTTGGGCTCAAGATAAATAGAAGAGACAGAGATGATGAAAACAGAGTATGCAATGGAAGATGAAATATCATTGGATGGAGAATAGTATTTAAGCCCTATGATCTCCTATATAGGGTTTTCAGAATTAGATTTTAGTGAAATATTGAAAAAAGTAAATCGAGAAGGGTTAGGCTATATATATATATATATATATATATATATATATATATATATATATATATATATATATATATATATATATATATATATATATATATATATATATATATATATATATATCACAAGCACACGTGATTTCAATCAATGTAAATATAAACCCACGAACGGCATTTAATACCGAATTCTATCTTGGGAATATATATCCACTTGGAATTCATATTTTGGTAACAGCTTCTGGCCGGGTGGAGATTCAAACCCCCACCTGTGCGGCTGGAAACTATGCCTACAGTGAATCTACCGATTGAGCCGGGTGGAGATTCGAACCCACACCTGTGCGGCTGGAAACTATGCCTGCAGTGACTCTACCGAGTGAGCTATGCATAGTTTCCAGCCGCGCAGGTGGGGGTTCGAATCTCCACCCGGCCAGAAGCTGTTACCAAAATATGAATTACAAGTGGATATATATTCCCAAGATAAAATTCGGTATTAAATGCCGTTCGTGGGTTTATATTTACATTGATTGAAATCACGTGTGCTTGTGATATATATATATATATATATATATATATATATATATATATATATATATATATATATATATATATATATATATATATATATATATATATATATATATATATATATATATATATATATATATATATATATATATATATATATATATATATGTTTACAAACACAAACACACACACATATATATATATATATATATATATATATATATATATATATATATATATATATATATATATATATATATATATATATATATATATATATATTTGGGCTCAAGCCATGTCGTCCTGATGGAAGTTCCTATAGGGTAGCTTCCTAGGGTATATTACAACTACGGCGATATTCCCAGAGAATTTACCTTAAGGTACCAGAATTCTAACTCCTGGAGCGAATATCCCTCCTGAAAGGGATATCGCGACATATCAGAGGACGTATTCTTGACAAGCCACATGGCAATATGCATCCCGAACAGAGATTCGTCTCGCAGGGGGCAATTATGGTAGTAGGTTGGCCAGGGCACCAGCCACCCGTTGAGATACTACCGCTAGAGAGTTATGGGGTCTTTTGACTGGCCAGACAGTACTACATTGGATCCTCCTCTCTGGTTACGGTTCATTTTCCCTTTGCCTACATACACACTGAATAGTCTGGCATATTCTTTACATATTCTCCTCTATCCTCATACACCTGACAACACAGATTACCAAACAATTCTTCATCACCCAAGGGGTTACTGCACTGTAATTGTTCAGTGCCACTTTCCTCTTGGTAAGGGTAGAAGAGACTCTTTAGCTATGGTAAGCAGCTCTTCTAGGAGAAGGACACTCCAAAATCAAACCACTGTTCTCTAGTCTTGGGTAGTGCAATAGCCTCTGTACCATGGCCTTTCACTGTCTTGGGTTAGAGTTCTCTTGCTTGAGGGTACACTCGAGCACACTCTCCTATCTTATTTCTCTTCCTCTTGTTTTGTTAAAGTTTTTATAGTTTATATAGGAGATATTTATTGTTGTTACTCTTCTTGGAATATTTTATTTTCCTTTTTTCCTTTCCTCACTGAGCTATTTTCCCTGTTGGAGCCCCTGGGCTTATAGCATACTGCTTTTCCAACTAGGGTTGTAGCTTAGTAAGTAATAATAATAATAATAAAACGAATTCGGGAAAGAAAAAGGGGGAGCCGCTCCCAAGGCTCCCTATCTCCCGATTCGTAAGCGTGCCTGGCGCCAATCCTGGCGCCATCTGTATTCCTTTTTGCGTAGCTTAACAACTCGGTGTTTTTTCCTGTGTTTCTCGCAAATCTTGGATTTATTCTGCTTTTCATGGCTTCTCCGTCTTCGTCGGCCTCTGATAAGTTGAGTACCATGTCTTTTATGTATAAATGTAGGCTCTTGGTAAATTTTTGAGTGATTAATAGGATTAATCTTTGTTACAAGAGCCGTAGCCTACCGGAGGCGTCATGGACGCTGTCGCTCGCTAGGTATAAGTTTAGTTAGTCAGAGCGACATTCCCGGTTGTTTTGCTTTAATAAATTTTAGCTATTTAGCATTACATAGGATTTCCTTTCGTGCTTAGTACTATTTTGGCGAAGTATTCGCCATTCTGGCGTACGCTAGGCCATGTAGCCTAGTCGTTTGGTCCTAGTACTTTATGCATGAATTTGGGTTTTCCGAGTGTATTAAAATTTTATTGAAGCTTTAGGCTATGTTTTATACATTTAAGATTGTGTGGAATATTTCCAAGATAGTATACGAGTGAGTTTCGGTGATTTAGGTAATCGATTCTCTTGGTGCCTAGGCTAAGTTGCTTATGGAGCCTTAGTATACTTTCTCATACTCCCCGGTTGCTTTCTTGTTTTCGGAGAAGGTCTGCAATCCCTTTCCCTCTGTTTAAGCCTTGGGCTTATCCCTAAGTGGTTTTTTCTGAATTAATTTTCGATAAAACTATACTGGGGTGTTACTGTACCTTCCTGTTCCAGTAAGTCTGGTTCAAAGAAGGACAGAACAACAGAGTTTTTTAGTCTGTGTCTGTGTTTGTCTGGCTTGGGGTAGAGTCTCCCTCGCTGGCCTGACACAGACAAAGGTGGCTTAGCCTCCTTAGGTCACTACCGAAGGTTTCTGTGGATATGATTCCTTCTTCTGTGATCTACCAGACTAGTCCTTGTTGCTCTTCTCGGGGGAGGATAAGTTTCTTTCCCTGGGAGTAGCAACACGTTCCTTGCTTTGGTGCTCTGGGAGCTGGCAAGTATTGCTGGCCTCCCCCCTTGGATCTCCCTTAGGCTAAGATGAGTTTCTTGGCTGTGGGTGATCCGTCACTAAAGCAAGGTTGATAGGACCCTCTTTTGTCCCTTCCCGCTCTATCTCCGTAATGGCCTAGCCATTACAGTACTGTACGTCGTTCTACATCTGGACCTAGAATAGGTTAGGATGTGGAATTGACTCAGCCCCTTGCCGGCCGGCAAGGGGCTGAGTCAATTCCTGGACCTCCCTCGGTCCCTCATCCTGCCTGCCTGCAGAGCCAGACGGCATTGGTCAGGAAGCCTGAATTAGATTCTCCCCTTCCTTATATGCACTCTTTCGGATTGCCGAGCTTGGAGGTAGTGTACACTCTTATCCCGGCATCCATCCTATTTTTCTTCTAGTGCTGTACCCGACCCGGCTGCCGGCCTCTGAGGCCGGCAGTCGTAGTCCTCTAGTTCTTTTGCTGCCGGCAGTCATAGTCCTCTAGTTCTTTTGCTGCCGGCTGGCACCGGTCCTGTACCTTTGCCGGCCGGCTGATGTCAGCCCTTGTCTGCCGGTCACCAAGAGTGTATCCGGCAGCTGGGTACTACCTTGTGTAGTTGCCGGCCGGCAGCCATTGCCGGCCGACATTGGCTGTTGCCGGCCGGCAATTGCTGCCGGCCGGCACATGCATTTGAACCAGAGTTCTGCCGCCTTATAGCTGTTAAGTAGTATACTTTAAAGCTAGTTATGGTGTGTGCTGGCCGGCACGTATCCTCCTATACTGTACTAGTATTCTTCAGTATAACATATACAGCAAGAAGAAAACTATAGTATGGGTTTTGGTACAGCACTGTGTGTTCTAACACTTTTGTGTTTTCTTGCACAGTCCTTTGCTGTTGCCCTACAGATAGGAAAGTGAGTTCTTTCCAGTCTATTATCCAGGATTTTAAAATCATTGCTTAGGTGTGAGCTCCACCTGTTTCCTCTGGAAACTTTGCATTGGTTACTCTAGAAGAGATTAACCATTTAATTTTATTATCTGGAAGGCTGCAACATTGGGTTGTGAGGGAAACACAAGTGTGTGTCTTTCCTTTCTGAATTGTTATGCTATACTATGCATATCCAGTGATACATAGTTCACTTGATACTCATGGAAATTTCTTCTCTTTACAAAAGGACCCTCCGAAGTGCGAAAGTGTTTTTTGCAACGTCCGCAGCAAGAACCTCTGCAGACATGAGTTTTGTAGGAGACATGCAGCATGCGCTGTCTCCAAGGATGATCTCCGGTATTGGGACCCTCAGGTATGTACTGTGTGCACTAACCTGATTACTGAGGCCTTTGATTCCCCTAGGACGGCGGAATCAAGGGACATAGCTAGGGAGAAGCTTCGTACCTGGGTAAGGGGCTTCCAAAAGAACACCTGTGGCCCTTATCTTCCAAGTGAGAAGATGAGGGCGTATCTTTTCCCTAAGGCATCAGCTGATGCAGTGATTCCCCAGCCTCAAGAGGAGATCCCCCAAGTTCAGATCCAGGTGGATGCTGAAGTCGCGGTCGCGATGCAAGACATCCAGTTAGATGACAGGATGTCCGACGTGGACGAGCGTCTGGAGGAAGACCTCCTGGCAGAAGCCCAGGACGAAGCTCAATCCCCAGACGTTGTAGAGGAAGAGGTCGACGAGGTGTCGGCTACTCCGGTTCATATTCCGGAGCCTATTCCCTCAACATCGGCCGGTCTGCCAGTAGAGCTGGGACAGGCCCTCTCTTCTATTGCTGGAATGATCCAACAAATACAGAAGGAGAATCAGGAGAAGGCGGCTGCAATGGAACTGCGGATGCAGTGCCTTGCAGAATCACATGGGCCCCAGAAAAAGCTCAATGTGAAAGACCCTCCCTTGTGCTCAGATGCTAACCCATGGAGGTATGCTGAGCACATGCCGATGACGACTGGAAAGATTGTCATCTCGGATAAGCTGGGCTCAGTTCCCCTGGAGGAGGTGGAATTCTGGCCCAGCAAGGCATCATATCCGGACTGTTATGTCCGGTTGAGGAAGGAACCAGCTTCAAAGGAGGAGACAGAGCCGAAGGAGGTCATAGTGATGGACCATGCTAAGGCTCAAGCTCTACTTTCATCCTCGATGAAAGAGAGGGGCTTCTCTAACTCAAAGGTAGCTGCATGGAGCAAGAAGCTCCCTTCCTTTGTGACCTCGCCTGCTAGAGCCTTCCCCTTTTTACAGAAAGGGTTTGCAGCTGTACTAAAAGCAGTCGAGGCCGGCAAGCCTTGCCCCTCCCTGGAGGAGTGTAAACCCTTGTCGCTGGCCCTACCTATGGACCACAAAGACTGGAAGGACGTCCATCTTACATTCTCAGTTGGAAAGTTGGAGGCTGATATTGCCGGACGTGAGTTCGGCGAGGACCTCCTTAAGCTGTCTGACTTTCTTTTGCGAAGAGAGTTTGAGACAAAAGAAAGACTGGCTGCCTCAATGTCTCTTCAGACTACTCTCGAGACGATGGCAAGTGACCCCAAGGTCCATGAAAGGTTCATGGTGGTGGCCAAGACTCATCTGGCCACAGTGACGAAGGACCTTTATGGCTTCGTCAAGGCAAGGAGAGCTTGTAGGGAGTTCGTGTTCACCTCGGCTACGGTGAGGCACGAGCCAAGGAAACTAATCTCCTCCAACATTTGGGGAAAAGACCTTTTCCCTACCGACTTGGTCAAAGAAGTTGTTGATAAGGCCGCCTTGGAGAATAGAAACCTTCTTCAGAAGTGGGGCCTGGCTATCAAAAGAAAGTCTTCCCCGGATGAAGGTCCTCAACCAAAGAGGAAGACTATGAGGACTAGGCTACCGTCTCGGCCAGCCAAGCCTGTTAGACGGCAACAGCAACTGCATTTGCCATTGCCTCCAGTGCCCCAGATCGTGGCACAAACCCCGACCACTTTTCAGTGGGTACCCCAGGCCGTGTCGACACAGTCCACGGCATTCACCCCAGCGTTCGAAGGGCAGTCTACTTCCTTTCGAGCAAAGCCTAGAGGAGCAGCCAGAGACTCGTCTAGGCGCCCCTCAAGGGGAAGGGGATTCAGGGATGGTCGTGGTCAGGGAGGCAAGACCTCAGGACGGCAGTCCAAGTGAGATGATACCGGTAGGAGGGAGACTTCTGAAATTTCGGGATCGGTGGACCTTCGATCCCTGGGCCCACAGCCTACTCAAGAATGGACTGGGCTGGAGCTGGTACAGCACTCCACCCCCGTACCTTCGGTTTTTCCAACACTCCACCCCTGTTCTGGAGGAGTACGTTCAAGAACTGTTGGAGAAAAAAGGTGATCCGAAGGGTGAAGCCCATCAATTTCCAAGGGAGGCTGTTTTGTGTTCCCAAGAAAGACTCGGAAAAGCTCAGAGTCATTCTGGGCTTGTCGCCAGTCAACAAGTTCATAGTGATTGGCAAATTCAAAATGCTAACACTGCAACACATAAGGACCTTACTGCCCAAGAGGGCATATTCCGTCTCTATAGACTTGTCAGACGCCTATTGGCACATTCCAATCAGCCGTCGACTCTCCCCCTACCTAGGGTTCAGGCTACAACGAAGACTATACGCCTTCGAAGCCATGCCATTCGGGCTAAACATAGCCCCAAGGATTTTTACGAAGCTTGCGAGCGTAGCTCTCAAACAATTACGCCTAAAGGGAATTCAGATAGTAGCCTACCTGGACGACTGGTTGGTGTGGGCAGCATCAGAGACAGAATGCTTGCAAGCTTCCAGTCAAGTGATCCAGTTCCTAGAGTACCTAGGCTTCAAGATCAACAGAAAAAAGTCTCGACTTTCTCCATCTCAAAAGTTCCAGTGGCTGGGAATCCACTGGGACCTTTTGTCACACCGTTTCTCCATCCTGGCGAAGAAAAGGAAGGAGATAGCGGGTTCTGTCAAGAGACTTCTAGATTCCGAAAGGATATCAAGACGTGAGCAGGAGAGGGTACTGGGCTCTCTCCAGTTTGCTTCGGTGACAGACCCAGTGCTAAGAGCACAGCTAAAGGATGCAACCGGAGTTTGGATAAGTTATGCATCAAACAAGCGAAGAGATCTGAGAAGACCAGTTTCGCTTCGGCTAAGTACTCTTCTCAGGCCTTGGTCCCAAGCCAGACATCTAAAGAAGTCGGTTCTTCTTCAGCCACCTCCCCCGTCGGTGACGATTCACTCAGACGCCTCGAAGGAGGGATGGGGAGGTCAATCTCATTGGAAAAAAAAGTCCATGGGACTTGGTCCAAGCTATTCAAGACCTTTCACATAAACTTTCTAGAAACTATGGCAGTGCTCCTTACCTTAAGGAAAGTCTCCCCGCGTCACTCGATCCACATAAGGTTGGTGATGGACAGCGAGGTAGTTGTG
>NC_090736.1:106149064-106154064 GCF_036898095.1 Palaemon carinicauda
TTATACATATATATATATATATATATATATATATATATATATATATATATATATATATATATATATATATATATATATATGTATACATATATATAAATATATATATATATATATATATATATATATATATATATATATATATATATATATATATATATATATATATATATATATATGTATATATATACATATATATATATATATATATATATATATATATATATATATATATATATATATATATATATATATATATATATACATTTACATCTATATATATATATATATATATATATATATATATATATATATATATATATATATATATATATATATATATATATTTACATCTATATATATATATATATATATATATATATATATATATATATATATATATATATATATATATATATATATATATATATATATATATATCTATATATATTTAGCCTAACCATTGTCGATTTGCTTTTTTTCAATATTCACTAAAATCTAATTCTGAAAACCCTATATTGGAGATCATAGGGCCTAAATACTTTTCTCCATCCAATGATATTTCATCTTCCATTGCATACTCAGTTCTCATCATCTCTGTCTCTTCTATTTATCTTGAACCCAACCTCGTGAAATCTTTCATGCATTCTGGTAAGTAAGCATGGCAATTTCTGTGGTGTTCAGCTAAGAAGGAAAGCATCATCAGCATACTCTAGTTGTACTAAATTGTTATCACCAATCCAGTCCAATCCTTCCCCACCATCTCTGACTGTTCTACGTATTGCAAAATCAACAAGGAGGATACGCAACATAGGTGACAACATAATCCTTTTAGTATTCTGCTGTACACTAAAGATTCATTTGATAACATTCTTTTATCATTATTATTATTATTACTATCCAAGCTACAACCCTAGTTCGAAAAGCAAGATTCTATAAGCCCAGGGGCTCCAACAGGGAAAAATATCCCAGTGAGGATAGGAAACAAGGAAATAAATAAATGAAGAGAAAAAAATTAACAGTAAATCATTCTAAAATAAGAAACAACGTCAAAACAGACCTGTCATATAATAAACTATCAACAACCTCAAAAACAAATATGTCATAAATAAACTATAAAAAGACTATGTCCGCCTGGTCAACAAAAAAGCATTTGTTCCAAGTTTGAACTTTTGAGGTTCTACTGATTCAACCACCAGATTAGGAAGATCATTCCACAACTTGGTCACAGCTGGAATAAAACTTCTAGAGTACTGCGTAGTATTGAGCTTCGTGATGGAGAAGGCCTGGCTATTAGAATTAACTGCCTGCCTAGTATTACGAACAGGATAGAATTGTCCAGGGAGATCTGAATGTAAAGGATGGTCAGAGTTGTGAAAAATCTTATGCAACATGCATAGTGAACTAATTGAACGACGGTGCCAGAGATTAATATCTAGATCAGGAATGAGAAATTTAATAGACCGTAAGTTTCTGTCCAACAAATTAAGATGAGAATCAGCAGCTGAAGACCAGACAGGAGAACAATACTCAAAACAAGGTAGAATGAAAGAATTAAAACACTTCTTCAGAATAGATTGATCACCGAAAATCTTGAAAGACTTTCTCAATAAGCCTATTTTTTGTGAAATTGAAGAAGACACGGACCTTATGTGTTTCTCAAAAGTAAATTTACAGTCGAGAATCACAACTAAAATTTTGAAAGAGTCATACATATTTAAAGAAACATTATCAATACTGAGATCCGGATGTTGAGGAACCACCGTCCTTGACCTACTTACAATCATACTTTGACTTTTGTTAGGATTCAACTTCATACTCCATAATTTGCACCATGCACTAATTCTAGCTAAATCTTTATTAAGGGATTCACCAACCCTAGATCTACATTCAGGGGATGGAATTGATGCAAAGAGAGTAGCATCATCTGCATATGCAACAAGCTTGTTTTCTAGGCCAAAACACATGTCATGTGTATATAGTATAAAAAGTAATGGGCCAAGAACACTACCCTGTGGAACACTGGATATCACTTTCCTATAATCGCTTTGGTGCCCATCAACAACAACTCTTTGAGATATATTACTTAATAAATCAATAATAATGCTAAGAAACGACCCACCCACTCCCAACTGTTTCAGTTTGAAAACAAGGGCCTCATGATTAACACGGTCAAAGGCAGCACTAAAATCAAGGCCAATCATACGAACTTCCCGACCACAATCAAGGGATTTATGTACAGCATTGGAGATTGTAAGAAGGGCATCACATGCTCCAAGGCTTAACGAAAACCAAATTGCAAACTAGGGAGTAGATGATTACCTTCAGCAAACCTATTAAAACGTTTTGCCAGAAGACGTTCAAAAACTTTAGATAATATGGGAGTTATGGAAATTGGGCGGTAATCAGTGGGACTTGAGCTACCACAAACACATTTACATAGAGGAGTAACATTACCAATTCTCCAACTAGTGCTAAAAGCTCCTCTTCTTGCTAACTTGTGCAAAATAACAGATAACTTTGGAGCTAAAAAATCTGCTGTCTTTATAAAAAACAAAGGAAAAATACCATTTGGGTCTACACCTCCATAACCATCAAGGTCCATCAACAGAGCTTTAATCTCACGAGATCGAAAAGCTAAACTAGTTAGTTTAGCCTCAGGAAAACAGGAATGAGGAAGTTCAAGTTTTTCATTACTCTGTTTACTGTCAAAAACATCAGCCAAAAGGGTTGCCTTTTCCTTTAGACAGTGAGTGACTGAGCCATCTGCTTTAAGTAAAGGAGGAACTGTTGCATCTACACCAAAGAGTGCAGATTTAAGGGTCGACCACCATTTATGTTCCTGAGTTGTACCAGAAAGTGTTTTTTTTTTATGGTTAGATTGTACTCCTTCTCAGTTGAGGCATAGTTGTTCCAGGTCAATTCTGATCTGTTACCCTTCCAAAGTTGATAGGCCTCCTGCTTCTCCAAAAAAGCACGTCTACAATCATCATTGAACTACGGTTTGTCCTTCACTCGGTACCTTAGCACACAGAGAAGGGATACGCCTATCAATTATGTTGACTAGATTCTCATTCAAAGGGACAACAGGATCTACACTATTATATAATTGTGACCAATTCAAGCACAAAAGATCATGTAAAATCCGATTCCAGTCTGCTTGGGATTTCATATAAATTTTACAAGAATATGATATATCAGGGACAGGCTGCTCAGTCTTCACTAATAATGTAATCAAGGCATGATCAGATGTCCTGGAGAACCAACCTTACCAGTTATAACGCCATGGGAGTCAGTGTATACGAGGTCCAAGCAATTACCAGACCTGTGAGTAGCTTCATTTATGATTTGCTCACAGCCTGATCCAGAGGCAAAGTCTAAAGCTCTTAAGCCATGGCGATCGGTAGGAGAGATAGAATTAAACTGCTCCCTATGGTGAGCATTAAAATCACCAACAAAGACAAAAGAAGCCTTTTTATCATCTTCTTGTATCTTAGCCATAATGGTAAGAAGACAATCGAAGATAGAATCATCCATGTCTGGATTCCGGTAGATCGAACATAAATAAAAGTTGTTATGCCTGCCACAAACTTTTATTACCTGAATCTAATGACATCCACATTGATAGCAGGACTTATGAAAAGCAGGGTACTCGGTCCTAATATACACCGCCATTCCCCTGGCCCTAGGGATGGCATCACGTTTCAACATTATTGGCTTCTTAAAACCAGTTATAAGGAGCTCAGATGAGTGCATTATATTAAAAACCAAAGTTTCTGAGCACAAAAGAATATCATACTGTCTGGACGCAACTGTATGGTCTTGGATATTTGCATGAAGACCACGAATATTGCAATACAGAAGACGACATTGACGAAATCTAGGACGTACTGGTAAAGGATTTCGCTCAATGTCTCCAGACAGCATAAGAATTAATAGAAATAAAAAAGAGACATCATACTTATAAACTAGATTAAAAAGATTTATAACAAAAACAATACGTACAGAATTATAAACAAAGTGATTGATGATACCCATAGACTATAGTAAAAAGTCGGAAAAACTGGTTAACATGGAGGAACCGATACACCATGCAAGGCTAAATACCCTCCAGGATAGCCACTTCAACTGAAGGGAGGACAGTTAGGATGGTTTTGAGAAGAAAAAGAATCAGAAAAAGGAAAAGACAACCTCTTGACAAACCACCAGGCATCCATGGCCCTTCTATTAAGCCTGCCCAACACACCATTTCAAAAAAACAAGAGGAAGAAAAAAAATAATATGGAATAGTGTGCCTGAGTGTACCCTCAAGCAAGAGAACTCCAACCCAAGACAGTGGAAGACCATGGTACAGAGGCCATGGCACTACCCAAGACTAAAGAACAGTGGTTTAATATTGGAGTGTCCTTCTCCTAGAAGAGCTGCTTACCACGGCTAAAGAGTCTCTTCTACCCTTACCAAGAGGAAAGTACACTGAACAAATTGCAGTACAGTAATAAACCCCTTGGGTGAAGAAGTGTTAAGTATCTCATTGTTGTCAGGTGTATGATGAAAGACGAGAATATGTAAAGAATAGGCCAAAAAATTCTGTGTAAGTGTAGGCAAAGAAAAAATAAGCCGTGACCAGAGAGAGGGATCCAATGCATTACTGTCTGGCCAGTCAAAGGATCCAATACCTCTCTAGTGGTAGTATCTCAACGGGCGGCTGTTAACATTAACATTTTACTTGGTATGCTCATGACACGACTTAATAAAATTTTACATATTTTAGAGGAATTCCATGATAACACATTACTCCCCACTTATTGGCCTACGCACACTATCATAGGCTTTTTCATAGTCCACAAATGCCATCCAAAGGGGATTTCTATATCCTATACATTGCTGTACAGCGTCTCTAAATGAAAATCTGTTCATTGCAACCTCTGTCTTTCTTAAACCCTGCTTGTTTATTTCTCGGTTTTAATAAATCTTTCTTTCTAGTCTTTTTAGAATAAGCATAC
>NC_090736.1:106159064-106167263 GCF_036898095.1 Palaemon carinicauda
TAGCGAATACAGGAGCCAAGTAATCTCAATTTGGAGATAAATAGAGTGTTTGGCAGGAACTTTGGGCATTTGATGAAGTTTTAGGCACACAAATATCTCTGTGTGACGAGAAGAGGTGAACGTTGGTATGCTGATGATGAAATCGAGGTCAAAAGGTTCTGGTCGGAGAGGTGTTGACGGGTAACATTCAGTGTTGACTAGCTGTCAGTGAGAGAAATCGACCAGGAGCTGATATTGTGAGAAGAAATCCACACTGACAATTGGCAATGGGACCTTAGCAACGAGAAACTTCCAGTGATTTTGGATGCTTCCAAACGATACACACACACACACACACACACACACACACACACACACACACACATATATATATATATATATATATATATATATATATATATATATATATATATATATATATATATATATATATATATATACAGTACATACCTATACATACATATATATATGTATATATATATATATATATATATATATATATATATATATATATATATATATATATATATATATATATATATATATATATATGTACGTATATATATATGCATGTACTATATATATATATATATATATATATATATATATATATATATATATATATATATATATATATATATATATATATATATATATATATATATATATACATATATATAAGTAGTAGGTTTGCCAGAGCACCCGCCACCCGTTGAAATACTACCGCTAGAGAGTTATGTGGTCCCTTTGCCTAGCCAAATAGTACTATATTAGATCCTTTTCTCTAGTTTCAGTTCATTTTCCATTTGCTTACACATACACCGAATAGTCTGCCCTATTCTCACACATTCTCCTTTCTCCTCATACACCTGACAACATTGAGATTATCAAACAATTCTTGTTCACCCAAGGTGTTATCTACTGCACTGTAATTTTCCAGTGGCTATATTCCTCTTGGTAAGGGTAGATGAGACTCTTTAGTTGTCGTAAGCAGCTCTTTTAGGAAAAAGGCACTCCAATATCAAAACATTGTTCCCTAGTTTCGGGTAGTGCTATAGCCTCTGTACCATGGTCTTCCACTGTCTTGGGTTAGAGTTCTATTTCTTGAGGGTACACTTTGGCACACTATTCTGTCTAATTTCTCTTCCTCGTGTTTTGTTTTGTTTTTATAGTTTATATAGGAAATATTTATATCAATATTGTTACTCACTAAGCTATTTTCCCTTCTGGAGCCCCTTAGGCTTATATCATCCTGCTTTTCAATTAGGGTTATAGCTTAGCAAGTAATAACATACAATATATATACATACATACATATATATATATATATATATATATATATATATATATATATATATATATATATATATATATATATATACATATATATATATATATATATATATATATATATATATATATATATATATATATACATATATATATATATATATATATATATATATATATATATATATATATATATATATATATATATATATATATATACATACATATATATATGTATGTGTATATATATATATATATATATATATATATATATATATATATATATATATATATATATATATATAAATTTAGATTCTATGTTATGGTGATCTTGCTTTTTTTAGTGTTAAGCTTTGTAAGTGTTTGGGTGATGTTTTTATCTTTAAAGGATATAGTTTCTTTTAATTATGCTTTGTTTAAATATTTCCATCTGATCTATTTTCTTCAGCAAGAGAGTTTTTTTTATTTTTTTTTTTTTATAGATTAAAAGAAAATTTTTTAAGATACATATGATCTAATAAAAGAATATATCTAGATAGGTAACAAGGTTATCATAATACAATGTTAAGAACATTTAATAATATATTTCTAAGGATAGTAAAGTAAAAGCTCCACCCAATATATATATATATATATATATATATATATATATATATATATATATATATATATATATATATATATATATATATATATATATATATATATATATATATATATATATATATATATATATATATATATATATATATATATATATATATATATATATATATATATATATATATATATATATATATATATATATATATATATATATATATATATATATATATATATATATATATATATATATATATATATATATATATATATATATATAACTTTTTTCTGAATAGCACAAAATTTTAGCGTTTTGAGATCATAATTATTATTTAAAACCCGTTGACATAAATATATTGAAGGCAATTCTTATGGGTGTTCCCCTTTATCAGCGTATTAGAAAGCACTATGGTAATCTCTATGAATTTACCAATGCAAATAATGAATAAGATATAAATTTTATTTATAATTTTTTTACTATTATATGAAAATTGCTATCTACAATTAAGTTAACCTCAGTTATTAAAATCCGATATATTTCAAATAGTTATTGGAATTATAGCATGGTCAAGGCCATAGATTGGCCAAGGAGTACATAAGATAAATAGTTTTAGATAATTTTTTACATTTGTTTGTACTCTGATGTCAAAATATGCTAGATCCACTGGTGTAGAACACATGGTCGTATATCACACCTAATGGATAGTTTACTAAAAAAAAAAAAAAAAAAAAAAAAAAAAAAAAAAAAATCTTCATGGAATTTGGCCAGTCCTTTCTTCAGTCCAAAAAGAAAAGCTTTGGGATCCTAGCATTTATTCCTCTTTTACTGTTTTTTTTTTATTTTTTTTTTAATTTTTTTTATGACTACTTCCTGTCACTCTTCTCTCTTTGATCAATGGTGATATTTATTGTTATATATCATCATCATCATCGTCATCATCATCATCGCTCGTTTATAGACAACTCCAGGATAATAGCTTCGGTTATTTCCTTCCACTCCAGTCTATAAAAAAGACTGGTCTTTCATTTTGCTCTTGTATCCTTGTAGCCCGTTTCCTTTCTCTTAGTTTAAATCCAAACGTTATTGTTACCCTAGCTCTTTGATTTGTAACTAGTTCTTGTTCTAAGGGTATAGTAAGGGACCAGGGTTTTTGTGGATAGTTTCATGCGGGTGGGTGTATTTATAAGTTTTCTCTTGAGTTTTATCCTTAACCTTAATTTCGTGTCTTACTGGTTTTATCCTATAAATGATCTTAGTTATACTTATTAATTTTCAGTCCAACATCTCCGCTTTCTATATTAACATCTTTTATCTTTTTTTTTTTTTTAAATTCCCCCAACAATTCACTGAATTTAATTGTTATCTATTTATCCCAACTTGATAAGGCATTTCCCACTAATGTTAATTTGTGGAAAAGGCGAAATAAATAAGAACTAATGGTTGTTTATACTTTCGATCTAATTAATAAATTGCTGTCATGGACTAAACAAATGAAATCGTAAGGGAGGAAATACGTCATTTGAAGAATTAGTAAGTAAGAAGGTATGTTTTTGAGACATTACTTGCAGATGCGTTCAATTGCAATACATTATGTATTTTGATATATAATCGATATTCTTATTCGAATTCTGTTTTGGTGATATTGGGTTAATTAGTGAATAAATAGCTTCCGTCATTTCACTCTAACAGCCTCCGAAATACATTTTAGATTTAGTATATGATTAGAGAGAGAGAGAGAGAGAGAGAGAGAGAGAGAGAGAGAGAGAGAGAGAGAGAGAGAGAGAGAGAGAGAGAGAGAGAGATAAAATCATATCATGCTTTGAATGAAATATATAATTTCATATGGTCTTAGGTTCACCAATTATTTATTTACATTTTCAATAATCAATTGTAACACAACTAAATATGAAATAGTTATTATTATTATTATTATTATTATTATTATTATTATTATTATTATTATTATTATTATTATTATTATTATTATTATTATTATTATTATTATTATTATGTTTCTTCTTGTTCTTGTTCTTGTTCTTGTTCTTCTTCTTCTTCTTCTTCTTCTTCTTCTTCTTCTTCTTCTTCTTCTTCTTCTTCTTCTTATTATTATTATTATTATTATTATTATTATTATTATTATTATTATTATCCAAGCTACAACCCTAGTTGGGAAAACCAATGTTACAAGCACAAGGGGTCCAATAGAGGGAGAGACCCATACGAAAAGTAATTATATATAATTGATTAATAAAAATTATAAAACTTTCTATTACCAGTTTTGAAATCAGGTCCCATATCACGATCTTGAATCGGAAAATTCTCGTTCACAGAGTTGGTAATTTCTTCTGCATAAAAAAGGCAGATAAAAATCCTATAAGTAGTTTCCTCCAAGTGTGGATAACCAAACATACTGCCAAAAGTGTACGGTACCTTCCACAATAATGGTGAGTATTTAACACCAGCACACACATATTCAACTCCTACCATCACTTAACACTTTCCTGAATAAACTACTCCATTTCCCCCCTAAATTAGAAATAGTGAAAAATCAAGTAGTCTTGCGTGTCATTTCCGCTCATTGTCCCTATATATATATATATATATATATATATATATATATATATATATATATATATATATATATATATATATATATATATATATATATATATATATATATATATATATATATATATATATATATATATATACTTATATATATATATATATATATATATATATATATATATATATATATATATATATATATATATATATATATATATATATATATATATATATATATATATATATATATGTATATATATGTATATATATATAAGTATATATATATATATATATATATGTATATATATATATATATATATATATATATATATATATATATATATATATATATATATATATATATATATATATATATATATATATATATATATATATATATATATATATATATATGCGTAAAAATCACAGGAAAACGTGATGCTCAGATGCAGAAGAACCACAGGGAAAATGAAAATACGAAATATACGCTCAAGTCCTGACTAGTTTCGTGACACTTCTTCAGAGGACTGATTTATTGAAATAGGTTACTTTACATTTTATAGGGAAAGCAAACCTACGAACATACATATAGAGATTTAAAGAACAAGGACACTCCCTTACCCGCTACCTAGGCTTGGGTCAGGTGTTATGTGGGCGGAGTCCCCAAGCTTATTAGACACCTGCCAAAAAGGGTCTTTTGTAGTGGCGGGTAAATTCTTGTTTTTTTTTTACTTTCAGTATAGTTTATTTATATGAAAACACGGTAGCCTTATCTATATAAATACATAAGCAATACATACACATACATACATATATATACATACATATACACATATACAGTATATACATATATACACAAACATACATATATATACACATACATACATATACATACATACATATGTATATATATACACTTATATACATACAACATTAATGTCATAAACATATAATCATGGATATATCAATACTTATATCTAGCATAACACTACATAGTGCCAATATACATATGCATACTATATAAAATAATTATACCCTTTAATGAATGGTAGCTTAGGTCTAAATATTCACAATACATTCAATTCTACATTAAGTGGTTAAGGTTTTTAATATAGCCTACAAATCTCTTTACATATAAAGGCGTCGAGTTTATACATTCCATGACCAATATTCAAGTTGTTTTCAAAGATTTCTTTTATGAAACTGGACTCTGATGTTTCTTTCCACTAAGTTATTTGAATGAACCAATTTCTTTGCACCTGACCAATTAATATTGTGATTTTTATCTCTAACGTGATTAAAGAGTGCATTATTATCTTGAGCATACCTGACACTTTTCTTATGTTGCTCAATTCTCTTTCTTAGGGCTTTACCAGTTTGACCAATATAGTATTTTTCACAAGCATTGCATGGAATACAATATACACATCCCTTGGTAATGTCAGGAGAATTCTTTATTAAGCCTTTTTTTACTGTATTTTTACTCTTAAATGCTACATTTACATTGAAGTTTTCCAACAATTGGGGAATTTCTTTAAACGAATTACAATAAGGTAGTACAAGTAAATTTTGTGTGTTGTACTTTTTTCTTTTATCATTTTGCTGCTCTTAGGGCCTCATCTAACACAATTTCAGGATACTTTAGTTTTTTTACCTATTGATCTAATCCTATTTATTTCGTCATCATTATATTCAGGGCTGCAGACTCGAAATGCTCTTAAAAACATAGAGGTAAATACAGATTTCTTAACTTTGTTGCCTTGTTTTGGGTAGTAATGGACATATGCCGAGATATTCGTTGGCTTTTTGTATACACTAAACTTAAGACTATTGTTACATCTATGTATGCGACAGTCCAAAAAAGGTAGGGTACAATTATTCTCCAGCTCCATAGTGAAATTTATTTATGGTACCAAACTATTCAACCTAAGAAAAAAGTTATCTAAATTTTCATTTCCTGGCCACACACATATTATGTCGTCAATATATCGAAACCATTTTACATTATTAGGTATGATGTTATTTAATATTCTGCTTTCAAAAAATTCCATATATAGATTGCTCAATACAGGGGATTAAGGGTTTCCCATAGCCATACCAAAAGTTTGTGCATAAAATCTCCCATTGAATTAAAATTTACAATCTTTTATACATAGTTTGATTAATTCTATTGAAGTGTGTTTGGAGAATGGTAGATTCAATTGTCTATTATCTAAGGTTTCAGATAAAAATTCCAACATGTCATCAATAGGTACTTTAGTGAATAGTGAGACTACATCAAAACTAACAAGCCTACAGGTACTGTTAATCTGTACTTCATTCAGTTTGTTAATCAAGTCTACATTATTTTTTATATTTGAATATGATATGGTGCCAACTGAAGGATTGAGGATATTCACAAGGTACTTAGATAATTTATATGCTGCTGAACCTACAGAGCAAATTATTGGCCTAGCTGGATAATTTGGCTTATGGGTTTTAATAGTTCCATACATATATGGCAATGTCAGGACTTAAACGTATATATCGTATTTACATTTTCCCTGTGGTTCTTCTGCATATATATATATATATATATATATATATATATATATATATTATATATATATATATATATATATATATATATATATATATATATATATATAGATAGATATAGATAAACATGTATATATATATATATATATATATATATATATATATATATATATATATATATATATATATATATATATATATATATATATATATATATATATATATATAGATAGATAGATAGATAGATATAGATAAACATGTATATATATATATATATATATATATATATATATATAAATATATATATATATATATATATATATATATATATATATATATGTATATATACATATACATATATATATATATATATATATATATATATATATATATATATATATATATATATATAAATGTATATGTACCTATTTTAGTATATTTCTGTATGTATGTATATATATATATATATATATATATATATATATATATATATATATATATATATATATGTATGTATGTATATATATATATATATATATATATATATATATATATATATATGTATAGATATACACATATGTGTGTGTTAGTGTGTACATATGAATATATATATATATATATATATATATATATATATATATATATATATATATATATATATATATATGTATATATATATATTTATATATATATTTATATATAATTATATATATATATATAAATATTTATATATAGATATATATATATATATATATATATATATATATATATATATATATATATATATATATATATATATATATATATATATATATATTTACAAACACACACACACAAAAACATGTATATATATATATATATATATATATATATATATATATATATATATATATATATATATACAGCATGTATGTGTGTGTATAAATATATAAATATATATGTATATCCATATATAAATATATATATATATATATATATATATATATATATATATATATATATATATATATATATATATTTACATATATGTAAATACTATATATATATGTATGCATACATATATACATATATATATATATATATATATATATATATATATATATATATATATATATATATATATATATATTATGCATATATGTATGCATACATATATATATATGTATTTACCTATATGTAAATATATATATATATATATA
>NC_090736.1:106172763-106175263 GCF_036898095.1 Palaemon carinicauda
TTGGTTGACGTGCAATAACTGATTTTGCCACAACCGGAAAGTTTGCTCTTCGAGGAATGAAAACCTAGGTGAATATTTTTCTTACGTTACGTGAGAGTCATATTGAAGATATTGTCCATGGCTTCTAGGGCTTTGAGAAATACTCAAACTTTTCAATCTCAGGGGAGGCAGCAATTACCATATTTGTGACACTGGGTTTATTGTAAAGACACATTCACTTCTAGCTGCTTGGTGGTTTCTTTTCATCAAAAAAAAAAAAAAAAAAAAAAAAAAAAAAAATAGAGCAAAAAGATAAACTGCCTCCAATTCCAAAAGCTTTTAGGCAACATTAGTTGAGAGCCTTAGCTCAGACTTGGACTGAAGACAGGCTGATAAACTTACCATATCTATGCCTGTGGGAAGAATGGAATGTTTGCTTGGTAGTGGACTGGCCTCAAATGTCTCCCCATTCCATCAACAAATACATCTTCCCCTATAGCTATCACTGAACTTAACAAGTCTAATTGTCCTGGAGCAAATGGAACTTAGGTCTTCACTTGCTTTGGAGGCAAGATGAAATGTGCAAGAATTTGCCATGTAACATAAGAAAATTCATGTTAGTGCACTGACACACACGATGTTGCAGAGATACAACTTGATAGCAAGGAGTTTATTGAATATTCATGATTACAATAACCACATTTGAACCCATTGTTTCTTTTAGCTGCACCATTATGTATATAAATTAATATGTGCAAATCGAAATATATATCACTAAGTTGTAGCACTAACTATAATGCAAAGAATCAATATTCTAGTTTGTCCAACGAGTTTATTTTTATGGCATGAAAAAGGTACTTTCCAATACTGATTTACATTTGAAAGAAAATTCATGTTACCCATATGTTTTGAACGTTAATCTGAACTTTTATTGTTTACTAAAATATTGTTTTTTTCTCAATACATTTATTTTCTTTTTTAAACTAAAAATATATGATAGTTACTATTTTTACGTATTTTGGGTGAATGGTGACTAAGTGACGAAAAACTTATTATACGGCAATGATTTTTAATGGCAAACAAAACCTGCCCTTTATGAGTAAATTTTTTTTATAGCCCTAGTTAAGGTGCTCAACCCTTTTTCTTGACACCAAAAATATGTGATTACATATAATTTTCAAATATAATGAGTAATTGATCATGAAATTCCTAACATTCTCAAAAACATGGATTGTAAAAAAAAGAAAAAATGGCAACATCTAAATCACATATCTGTACATCAATCCGAGCTAAAAACAGAACCACTAAAAGACTACATAACAATATAACGACCCCTACTTATTTTCATATTTTTTTTCTTTTTATTCTTTTGTTAATGCTTTCTCCTTCCAATGATATTCCATCTTCCATTGCATACTCCTTTCTCATCATCTCTGACTTTCTTCTATTCATCTTGAGCCTAACTCCTTTGAAGGTTCATACACTCTGGTAAGCAAGCATTGCAAATACTATGGTGTTCTACTAATAAAGACAGCGTAATCAGCGTACCTTATGTCAGCTAATATCTTCTTACTAATCCATCCAATCCTTCTCCACCATTTCCAACTGCTCTACACATTACAAAATCCATGAAGAGGATAAACAAACATAGGTGACCGCACATTTCATTAGAGTACTCTGCTTTGCACTGAAAATAAATTTGATACGACTCCACCAAAATCAACTTAACTCTTGCCATAATCATGAACCGATTTAATCAAATTTACATATTCAAGAGGATTTCCATGATAACGCAGGGTGCTCCACAAAATTAGTCAGTGCAAAATATTAAAGGCTTCTCAATCGTCGAAACATGCCATCAATAGTGGATTTCTATAATCTATGCATTGTTATACAGCACGTCACAAGATTAAAATTTGTCATTAAAGCTTTTAATTTTTCGAAATACTGCTTCTTCCTTTCTCAGCTTTTCATCAATCTTTCCCTTTAGTCTCTTTAGGATATGCATATTACACTTTTATATGACAACTGACGTTAGTATGAGGCCTTAGTGATTCTTGATTTCAGCCAGGTCTCCTTTTTTAGCTGTTTTCGCTTAAACCTCTAATTCCCATTCATCAGGTTTTGCTTCTCCATACCTCCTTTTACAAAATAATCTTGTAAGTATCTTGGGTGTCACTTTATTTACAGCCAGTATCATATCATCATTTATTCCCTAGTAACAATGGGCTTCACATCTCAAGATTTTATTAATGATAGCTTTGAAATTAAGTACAATTAATTCATTCATGGCTACATAAGGTTGCAATTAGCTTCATATATCCTATTCATAACCTCAATGACGTGTCCCATCCAACGTAGCATTTCTTCTTCATCTGTTGTTACGAGAGACACATTCGTTTATTTTGATGGGCATTTTCTTCTTTTTTACCCGCTTAGAGATTTCATTGTAAATTCTATGCGCAATTTCTTCCACCATGACCTTACCCTAAATTCATAGCTTTGTCAGCCACATATGATT
>NC_090736.1:106200263-106202763 GCF_036898095.1 Palaemon carinicauda
TTTTTTTTTTTAATGATAACAAACTTTTATTTACCAACTAGATTAGGCAAATAGGCACTGTTTATGTCCGCAAAAGAAAAGGTTAGGAACAGTTATCATAAGTTGTATTATCACTCCATTTTAGTTGAAATTTCCCGTTACATGGCCAACACATTTAAACACTTCATGGGCACGTTAAACTATTTAATCAATGTATTGATACTAATAAAACCTATATTTCCTATTCTGCCAATTGCTATATGAATGAAATGTTTAACATTGTACAATGTGGATAAATATCGTGCTTTATGAATTTTGTTGGATGGTCTCATGCTTAGAAATCATTTAAATATGTTGAAAATTCTAAATCACCTAGTATTAATTTTCAGGGCCGTAGGAGTAAGGAAAGGTTTTTAACATTCTGATTGGTGTTTTTGTGCATCTTCATAAATATATTTGCTGTTGATCTTCGGCTACAGCTCTTGCCGGACCTCAGTCACCCATGAGTGTAATGGTATCGCCCAGTATGATATATACCCACGTATTACAAAACTTCCTTTATTATCGCATGATAGAAAGTGAAGGTGAAAGTAACTTCTGTGATGTTCTATTTGATTTCAGTGAAGTCGTTCGGCAGTTATCTGAAAGTGATGTAGAACTCTCGACTGTTTGAGGTCCATCCGGGGATGGAGGTGTAATTGAAGAGGCCCTCGCCCGAAAAGGAGAATCGGTTGAGGAAACCTTCCGTCTGTCTGCCGACTTTAATTTTTTTCAAGAAAATTTGGAAAACAAATCCGATTCATTGAGTTAGCTTTGCGTGTGACATTCCTGTGGATGCATTAAGATCTGGCCATCGATATTGCGACCTGCTATAAATGTAGCAGAGTTAAAGAGACCGGAAAAATCAACTACATAGAAAAATAAAGAGAAATTGTGTTCTGACGTTCAAGGATCATGAGGGATCAAAGTGTCATAGTAGAGCAATTTAAATAGATACCGGAAAACCACATATTATTATTATTATTATTATTATTATTATTATTATTATTATTATTATTATTATTATTATTATTATTATTATTATTATTATTATTATTATTATTATTATTATTAGTCAAGTTACATCACTAGTTTAAAAAACGGGAGGCTATAAGCCTTTGGAATCCAAAAAGTAAAAATATCCCAGCGAGGAAAGGATATAAGGAAATTATTAAACTATATGAAAAAAAAAAATCAATATCAGTAAGAACATTAAAATACATCTGTCATATATAAACTATGAAGAGAGACTTATGTTAGCCTGTTCAATATAAAGTTTTTGCATTATGTTTGAACTTCTGAAGTTCCAAAGACTCAACAACTGTATGATTAGGAAGATCATTCCTTCTAGAATACTGTTTAGTGTTGAGCCTTATGATGGTGAAAGTAAGACTGTTAGGATTTATTGCATACCTAGTATTACGTGAATCATGGCACTCTCTGAGAAGATCTAAATGCAAAGGATGCTCCGAGTTATTGAAAGCCTTTTGCAACCTGCATTAAAAATTAACTGAATGACTTCGCTAGAAATCCGGAATATGAAATATTGTAGACCACTATTCCTGGTCTAACAAATTAAGATGAGGTTCAGACATTAGATCTCACGCAACACATTAATGTTATATGTATGTTCCTACAATGTTCCAGCAAACGTTGTACGATCATTGTGTTTAATAATCATTTAATGTTCAAATGTGAAGGTAGAGTCCGTTTAGAAAACATTAATAATAATGTTGAAGATTTTGTGCAAATAACATATTTAGATCCCTATGCGATATTTCAAAAGAAGCTTTGATAAAAGTACACGGGTCAGAATTCTTGTGAGTCCTCTGCCATTCTTTAGAAGGAACTTTCTTTTCAATATCTTGAAGTTCGAGTTAAACAAATTCAAAGTACATTCTAAAACACAATACTTAAATATATTAAGATTAATGAACACAACACACGTACTTACTTGATATCTTCCATCCTCAAGAGTGTTATTACTGATATAGCTTCAAACATTCAATTAGAATGTTTTTTCAAAATGTAGATGATAACATTCAAGTGAAAGGGGACATAATGTTATAAAAATGTTCTTATAAAAGTAGATTTAAACCGTAAATATTAACTTAATACAATAATAAAGTCTGATCGATATTCACAAAATGATGTGTGTCTGAGGTAACAAATGACTTTGACATGGAAATTAATCAAATTTAGTAACGTATAAACATTAAAAGGTTAACTCAGAAGATAACTAACATATATTGATGATATTGTGATTAAATACAAACCCGTTGTTGAATTATGGTAAAATCATCTCCTTTAAAAATCATTGTTAACGGTTTTGCGTTTATTCATAACGTTACCAACAATCACCTGACAAGTCTTTAGTCGATACGCTTCGTTGTGTCATTTATTCATAATCAATATATTGAGCTGCATCGGAGAAAGAAGAAACACGGCATGGATAGGAGTTCACAGACTGTTCCATTACAGG
>NC_090736.1:106215263-106217763 GCF_036898095.1 Palaemon carinicauda
GGGACCTCTCTTCTGTTCAATATAGCACTTTCTGTGCTACTCTCTCAAGCTTCAGTGGACAGCTACGGGTGTGTCCCTAACCCGTCACAAAGTTGCGTTTTGTTCTTGGAAGAAATTGTATTACATTTTAAGAGAAAGTCAAAAAGTGAAGAAAAAGTCTGCTTTTCCTAACCCTAACTTCCAATGGAATTGTGCAGGAGAAAGACTTAGTGTATGTTCCTCGGTACTACAGGAGAATCGTAGTATACATCGCTTTTCTCTGTTTAATTTCTTGAGAGACGAATATTCAGTGATAAATGTGAGTAATATTAATGTTTGTTTTTCTGTTTTGATTCTGCATCTTGTATAGTTATATTTTGGGTATTATTTTACTATATGGTGCTAGTTATCGTAAATTTTATTATATATTATTGTGACCTGAATTATTTGACTAATTTGCTTCAAAGAGTATTGGGCAACTAGTAATAACGAGGTTAGGTTTCATAACTGTAATTTCATAGTTGGGTTCTTTATTCATGTTTGAATTTGTTGTTCCTGGTAATTTAATAATTATATTTATATTGTTTTGTATATAATCGGCATTCGTAATTTCTCGTAATTTATATCTTATTTGTATGAAACTCTAGTTGTATGTAACTTTAAAGATTATTGATAATTATAATATTGGTAAGCTTATCTTTATCTGTTTTCGCCCTAGTATTTTCTCAATATTATGAGGTATTATCTTGCTATAAACATCATTAAAAGAATCTGATAAGGATATATAGAAATATCACTTACATATTGGCGACCTTGCCAGGATAATACTGCATATGTTGTGGGAATGAACGTGAGATTCACTTAGCAATTATCACATGTATATTTTGCGGGATGAGTAAGAGTTTGTTGCGCATGCTCAATACAGTACAGCCTCTGTGAACAAATCCTTAAGTGACTTTAAGGGTAAAGGAGTTTGACTATAGTAATTGCCTAGAGGGGACAGGAATTACTCCAAGCATGATAGTATTGGAGCCATAGTGAATTCCACGAGTTACCCTAGTTAAGAAGTCCAGCAAATGCTGACCCTTGTTTCTTAATGCGTGTTAACATTCAAGAAAAGTAAGTTCTAAATAGTCAAAAGCTCTTTAGTATTATGACTGTTAGTGTGTGGACTGGAAGTATATTTTATGGTCTCTTCAAGCCTTCTTTATTATATTTTCTATTTAGGTTCCACCATAAAATCAAGACTTGTTACTGTCCTTGGCAACACACTAGTTTAATTGTAACGGTTTGCTCTAGTTTCATACAATGTCTGAATTATAGTTTTCCTATTAGATCGAGCAAGGAAGAATAATTGGTTTGGAAGGAAATGGACTTGGTGAATGGGCAACAAAAAAATATGAAGCAGGATTACAAAGAGAAAGAAAAAAAAAGAACAAGAGAGACAAGAACGAGAAGAAAAAAAAGAATAGGAGAGACAAGAATGAGAAGAAAAAAAAGAAAAGGAGAGACAAGACCGAGAAGAAAGGGCCAAAGAACGAGAACTTAAGAAATATGAAATGGATAGAAGTTTAGAAGAAAGAAGATTAGCGCTTGAGGAAGCAAAACTAGCTCTTGATAAACAAAGAATTGATGATGGTATTCAGGAAAGTACTGCTCCTAAGGTAAGTGGTATTAAACCACCATGACTTGTTCCTTATAATTAAGATGAGGACATAACTGCTTACATAATAAGATTTGAAAGTGTTGCTTCCTTATGTGAGTGGCCTGTTAGTGAGTGGGCAACCCGTTTGGCATTATTGTTTTCGGGCACTGCTTTAAATATTTATTCTACTCTTTCTGAAGAAGAAATTGCAGATTATGTAAGTTTAAAAGCTGCTTTCTTAAGGGCTTTTAAGAGGACCCCTGAACAGTACCGTAAAAAATTCAGATTTGCTAAGATGAGCTCTAAAACTAATTTTTCTCAATTCATTACTCAACTCTTTAGACACTTTGATTATTGGTTTCATTCAAGTGATGTTGATGATTCTTTTGAAAACTTAAGAGAATTTATTGTTGTTGATCAATTTCTCACTGTCTTACCACATGACATCAGACTTTTTATTAAAGAACAGGAATTATGGAAAGCTAAAGATGTTGCTGAACCAGCAGACAGATTTGCAGGTGCACATAGATGTTATCCTGAGGATAAGCAGGCCCAAAAGAAAAGTCTGTATCCTAAACCATCTTCAGTTGTCACCCAAAGGCCAACACCACTTTGCTATGTTTGTGGTGAAGCTGGACACATTGCACGATCCTGTCCTAAAGGTAAAGCTACAATGACTTCTACTCCTGGCATTTCATCGAACAAAGCAGGATCAAATAAGGTTGGTCGCTATGATTCCAAAGAAACTCACTCTAGAGCTCCATTTACTCATGGTGTGGTTAATGGTTCTCGTGTTTCTACCATTTTACGTGATACTGGCTGTTCCACGTGTATTGTATCCAAAGACCTGTTTCCTAACTTGAATGAGAGGGAATT
>NC_090736.1:106222763-106232763 GCF_036898095.1 Palaemon carinicauda
ATGGCAATTACGAAAATCAAATAAATCAACTAGCCATTAATAAAGAGAGGTGAAGGAATCAAGAGAAATGTAAGAAGCCATAGAGGTGCAGATTTTGGTAGAGATCACCAGCTCATCATTGCCACACTAAAATTAAAATTTAAGCACCAACCAGAAGGGTTGATACAATTAAGCTTCTAGAAGATGGGCACAGAAAAACCATTATAATTGAATACAGGAATTCATATGCAATTTTAGAGACTTCAGGAGACGAAGTGCAGAAAATTAATGAAGAATGGTGTGATATTAAGAACATATAGCATTCAGTTGGTAATGAAGCTTTAAGACAAGCAGTTACATGGAGAAAACTCTGTTTATCAAATGATTCTTTGGATATTATAAAAAGGCTACAAATACAGAAATTGATTGTTGAAAGTTTTTGAAGTAAAGAAAATTAGAAGGTAGAGCTTGCTAGATATTCTAGTGGTGATAGTTAAGTCAATAGAAAAGACACGAATGAGTCTAGAGAATTCATACACAGGAAAGTAGATGAGGATGACAAAGTGATGAATTATGGGAGTGACTATGGCGTAAGCATTGCTCACAAAATCATTAATTAAATCTCTACTGGGCCAAAGAAAAAGAAACATAACCACCAAAAGAAAGATGGATCTCTTAAAACAGAAGACGAAGAAAGGCAACGCTTGATGGAGCACTTAAGTGAGGATATGAAAAGAAGTTACTTGAAGCTGAGGAATACATTGCCATGCCCTTGAAGGAATTCAATGAGTTTATGAAGTGGAAGCCATCAATAAAAAAACTAATGTGATGGGAAGCCCCTGGATACTATGGAATAAATGTTGAGATGATATTGGCTGAAAATGAAGTGACTCCGGGAATACTTTCAAGATTATCTTGTAAAATATCACATGGAGAGGCAAAACCTGATGAATGAGAGCTACGAGTATTGGTGGAAATGTCCCCCCCCCCCCAAAAAAAAAAAAAGGAGATCTGACTGATAGCAATAATTATAGAGGCATCACACTTATGTTAGTTTTGATGAAAATTCATATCGTAGAGAGACTAGAGAGAAAGATTGATGAAAACCTGAGAGATGAAAAAGCATGATTTTGAAAAGGTCGAAGTTGTGCAGACCAAATTTCAATGTTAAAATATGTTATAAGAGTCTGTAGAATATAGAAATTAACTTTTGATGGCATTTTTGGATTATGAAAAAAACTTTGATAATGTACACTGGCTAATTGTGTGGATAGCCCTGCGTTATTATGAAATTCTTCTTAAATATGTAAATTTGATTGATTCTGTTCATGGACAAAGCAAATTCAAAGTTATTGTTAGTGGAGCCCTATTAAATGAATTTACGGTGAACAACGGAGTACTCCGGGGTAATGTGTTGTCACTTCAGTTCTTCATGCTCTTCCTGTATTTTATAATGCAGAGAAGAGTTGGGGATGGTGGAGAAGGATTAGGCTGAATTGGTAACAAGAAATTAGTTGACATTGAGTATGCTCATGACGCCGTCCTTATTAGCAGCAGGACTTGCAAAGCTTGCTTACTAGATTTAATTAAATATTACATGAGGTTGGGCTTGAGATAAATAGAAGACACAGATGATGAGAATAGACTATGCATTGGATGGTAAAATATCATTTGAATTAGAAAAGATTAATAAGGTAGAATTTTTCAAAAATTTTGGAACTGATCTCTAAAAAAGGATCTTTAGATTTTAAGGTTAATGAAAGATGGAAAAACAAATCATACAATAGCTAGGTTAAGTAAAATTTGGAAATCGAGTCTCTTAAAATTACACATGAATATCAGACTCTTTATCAGTATAGTGAGATCGTTGTTGCTGTATGGACATGAGTTTTTGTATGGTATGGAACAATATCCAATGGATTTTGTAGATATTAGAACAAAGCCCTAAAAGGAATATTATGAGTTATATGGCAGGACGCGATTAAAAATGAAACTATAGGAGAGACTACTCAAGTGCCATATAGGGATGTGATCATGGTAAGGGTCAAAGAGAGATAGTTTGGAAACTCTCTTCGTAATCCCAAAGAGAGATTAGTTCACAAACTTTCAACTGGGCTCCAAAAGGCACAGGGAGAGTTGGGAGACCGGGCCTACATAACTGAGGACTATGAAGCATGAAGTACGGTATGATGAATGGCAATGTATTGATTTGAAAGCTCAACAAAGAGACGACTCGAAAATCTACTCTAGACCCTTTGCATCTAATATATATGCATATGAGGGGAGGATGATGAATACACACACACATGCACGCACACGCACGCACGCACACATACACACACACACACACATATATATATATATATATATACACACACACACACACATATATATATATATATATATAAATATGTGTGTATATATATATATATGTATATATGTGTGTGTATATAGATATATATGTGTGTATATATATATATATATATATGTGTGTGTGTGTGTGTATATATATATATATATATATATATGTATATATATAAATATATATATATATATATATATATATCTATATATATATATATATATATATATACATTTACATTACACTGGTAGCGGATAACAAAGCCAACCTGTAAAATATGCCGTACAATTGTTTTCTAAATCATGTCTTAACATTTCCTGGACAAAAGTATAAATTAAATTAAAAAAACAAAAAGTACTGGAGAAAATTTCAAATTCCATATCTCTGGTTGCGTGTAATTCACACGAATCATATGTATGGAGATATACTTAAGAGGAATGGATTTGGTATTGATATTGAAAAGCTACTTGCGTTTCAGATATGGTACGTTAACTAATGAACTAATGAATTCAATGATGACAAAATATCTAAAAGCGAAAAGTTTATAAAAGTTAAAAAAGAAATAGTAATTCTAACAAGCAAGTAAATAATAGGTTTATTCCATAGGGGTAAAAATATGCACGACCTAGATTATAGGATGAAACAAAATCTAAATCAGGACTGCCAGGATATATATATATATATATATATATATATATATATATTTTTTTTTTTTTTGGGGGGGGTGATTATTACAAATAAACGTACCTTACTATCATTCATTCTTAATAGATTTTAAATATACAACTAGGACATTGTTATTGATAAAGGGTGAGACTAGGTGGTAAAAAAAGAAAAAAACAAAGATAAATAAACAAATACTGAACCACAATGCAGTAACCAAGATTCATTGGTTAGTCAGTCTAATGTTGATATAGATACTAGTTCGGCTATAGAAGAGAAATTACAATAGAAATCTGCCTAAATAGTTTCATATTTAGGGACCTAGAGTTTGAATTTTGAGAAAGGGAAAACTGTAAATTATCAAAAATTACAATGATGAAGACTTAGGGAAAAAAATATCGTCACGTTTTATTGAAGAAGAGGCATTAAGATATATTAGAGGTTAAGCAATAATAAAAAAAAAAATATTAATCAACTACCCACAATTAGATAATGAAGTACTTTACGTGATATCGACCATAAAGAAAATATATGGGCATAGGCAGTAATTCATGGTGAGCTGATGATTGTTTTCTCAATTTAAAAACTTTATCTAATGAGCTAAAACAATCGGGAATCAATGTTCTGGGTGAAGCTCTCTTGTAATGAAAAAACATAACTTCTTTCATCCTTATTGTTGTAATCTACCAAAAAGTGACAGATGATATGTGATAGTATATAACAAATTAACTAGAGCAATTATTGTTGAATATTGTGCTGAAAATGAGGAGGGATGATAAGCCTCTAATTGCTCCCTACCAGTGATCCTCTGGACCGTGTGACGTCAAGGGAAATTCGTTCTGATTCTGCCTGGTGGACATGTCTAAGTGGTCCTGATTCAGACATTTTCGTTTTTTCAAATTCTTTGAGTACTTTCTTAAGAAATCATTCATTTTGTGATGAGCACAATAAACATGAGTGTTGCACAACATCTGGAAAAACAACATAGATATTTTTCTTATTAGATTCCATTGATAGAGGGAGTAATTTTTTCTACATTAAATGAAACTAATCATATCAGACTATATATTCATCCATAAACAGCAAAGATAATATTCCATATATCGAAAAACATTAAAAGAAATGTCTAAGACAGTTTTTTATTACCATCATATATATCACAAGAAGACGTAAATATCTCCTATTGTTTCCAATTGCACTTGTTCCTGATTTATTTTGGTTCCTAACTGTATTTACGTGTTTCATGTAGGCTCGTACACTGTAACAGTATATATATATATATATATATATATATATATTATATCTCTCACTCTCCCCACACTAATAATTTACACCAGTTCAATCTTACTATCGTATGTTTTGTAAGGTTTGAATTTTCTTGAATTTTAACTATTTGTTTATAAACTCTTTGTATTGTTCAATTTAATCCGTTATATTAATTTTATCTCTCTTACTACGTAACAGCCACCATACAAAATTAGTGACCACAAGAAAATCACCTCCCTCCCGCCTTCCCTCCTACTGCAGTGACCTACTTTTTGATGATGCTACCCTCCGACTCTGACTCTTCTATCCACTCAACATCCATGAAATTACTCCACTTTGTCAATAAAAAAAGTATTTTCCTGGTTTCAGTGCACCAAGGGTCATTTTTACATTAAGCGTGGGATTTGCTCAAGCAGACTATGTCCTAGCGGTGATTCCTGGGGACACTATCCCAGATATATAAGATTGGCTTTGCAACTAAAGTGACGCACCAATATAATACGATGCCCACAAAACATACCTCCAAGAGCAGTACTAACCGTATAGCCAGTCTTTTTTTACCCCAATTAGCAACAGTTGGGGAACCAAAAGGTTTGGCTTGCCATCAAAGAAATGACCAGTATCGCTTGCCAGGTTACCTCAGGAGGTGAATCTCTATTTTGCACTTTGGATAAGACACCTGTCTGGCCCTTTATGTGATGCACTCCCAATGTTGATATTTTGCCATGAAGGACGTGATGACCGAAGTAGATGTCCTTATGGAAAACCAATTCACATCCTTCAAAACCTCCGCCAACACCTCCACTACTGACGAAGAGGACAACTAAATGACATTGAACGAAGCTGAAGTGAAAGCAGTAGGACAGAGACACAAATCATTCTCAGTTTTGTACTACCCCTTCAAATTCATGGCTGCTGTGGAGGAATATGCGGAGGGTGCTCAGTGGGTACAGAATATATAGGTAGGCCATAGCTTGTGGCTATGGTATCCCTTAATTATTACCGGGTGTACAGTTTATGGTAGAAACTGGTGCTTGCAATCTCTTCTACCAAGGCCACACTCCAGAACATGACATAGTCAATCTAAGTCTGTGGATGTCTGCCAGGGAGCTGGTAACGGATCTGATATCCCCATTCATGGGAACAAGAAACTCATAGTATAGTTTGGGACCATCACGTATCATTGTAAACTTCTTGTTGCTGACATCACATTGCTAATTCTTCAAGTCGGTTTCCTCTCCCTTTACTACCTCATGATGATTGTTGCTCATTGATGGTTAGCCATCATAGATTCGATATCACCTCTTCACCTCGTTCCTAAAATCTCACTCTACACATCTGTGTACATACATATGTGTATATTCACCTCCTCAGGTTTTACCTGGACATCTTCCAGCAGGAATTCACCAAACGTCCATGGTTCCAGCCAAGCACACTACTTATCTTCATATCAAGGCGATAAGGCTCCAAGTGTTTGCCAGATTCAGGCTTCTTACCTTGGATTGTTTTGCATCTTTTAAGCAAACGTCCAATAAAAGGGAAGAAATTAGCCTTTGCCCAAGGCCTTAACCCCATATTCGTCACACCTGCACATCCTCTTGAAGAGACTTGGTTTCCTGTGCCCTTGTGGGGATTAGTTATCTGAGCATCCAGACGTTACCTCCTACTTACAAAAAGCGAAGGTGTTCACTCTCGGCCTCTTCAAGTGGTAATATCAGCTTCTCATAAACCCATGAGACATTCCCAAGACCACCATCAACAAGCTCATCGGAAATTACACATTCAAATAAACTGGGTCTGGTGTCCGTAATAGTGATACCACCTGTCAACAACTTTTTGGTGGCTTTTCTTTTTACATGATATAAATACGAGTGTACGGTATCCAGTAAACACTGGTGCTTGCCTTTCTCTTTAACAATTCATAGTCATTCTAAGCATAAATCATGTCAACTTGATAGCTGGTAAAAGATCTGCAATCCCCACTTATGGGTAGGAGACACTCACACTATATTTTGGGAGCACCAAAAAACAATAGAAACTTCCCATTATTGATGTCACATAGCTAATTCTCTGTGCGTATTTCCTCCTCCATTTCCACCTCCTGGTTGATGTTTCTCATTTGATGGCTAGTTAACTAAACTCTTTAACACCTCTTCAAACCACCCCTACAATCATGCTCTACACATCAGTGTGCCCTTAGATACCTACAACCACCTCCTTACTTTTTGCCCGAAAGTCTTCCATCCAGAACTTCATCAAAGGCCCACTGTTCCTGTCAAGCATGGTATTTATATCCATATCAAGATGGCAGGGCTCACAGTGTTTGCTATATTCAGACTTCTGGCTGAATATAGCTAAATTTTGAGATATTGGCTTCTGCCAAAGGGCTATAAGCCCATGGTCGTCACCCCTACATAATCTCCTGAGGAATGTTCTATATCTAGCACCCTTGTGGGGATTAAAGTAATATGAGCCTACAGACGTTAACTCCTACTTGTCAAAAGAGAAGATAATCACTCTCAAACTCTTGAAGGGGTAATATCAAGAGCCCAAGGACCCAAAAGATATCGTGAAAACCACCATAATCAGCCCTTTTTGGAAATACACATTTAATTAATCTGGGTTTTTTCTTTGTGATGCTAGTGCCAATTTTCAATGCCTCGCTGATGGCATCTTAGGAGACCTCCCCTTCTGTATATGCTACCTGGATGACATATAGTTGCTCTCTTCCTTAAAGAGGACCAACTCCATGACCTATGCATTTTTCTTGACTGCCACCAATGGGATGGCCTTCTAGTCTGATATGACAAGTGTACCTTTGGTGCCAACGAAGTATCATTGTTATGTCATATGATCATCACTGAAGGGTGTCCATCCCCTCCCTGAAAAGGTATCAGCGGTTCCAAATTTTCCCAAACCCTCGAATGTCAAAGCCCTTCAAGAATTCTTATGCCAGATAAAAAACTATAACCAGTTCTATCGAGCTATCGCTTCTGTCAAGAGCAAGCCAAAAAAAACTGAGGTGTGCTCCCCTTCAGGAAGCGTCCCTCTGTAATGCATAGGAGGCCATATCAACTGAAGGTGTTCTCACCTTTCCTGTTCTACCTAGCCCTCTCCTTCTCTCAGCTAATGCCAGCAGTGTCACTATTGGTGCTGTCCTCAAGTATGTGGTCAACGATTCCCCATATCTATTGGCCTTCTTCATTAGAAAACTGCCCGATATTTAATCTGGCTACTCTAACTTGAATAACGAATTGCTGGTAGGTTATTCGGCTTTCTATCCCTTTTTACCAATAATTAGAGGGTACGACTTCATCTTTCGCAGTGATCATATGCTTCTGGTGCACAATCTCAGTCAAGAAGTCTAATGCTGACACTTCTCAGTCATAGCTGGTTACAACAGCACTCTTCAACATGATCATGGGAAAGTGAATCCCATTGTCGATACCCAGTTAAGATGATGATAACACCTTGGCGGAAGTACAAATAAGAGATCCAGACTTCCAAGAAGGTAGAATATCCTGCACATGCACTGACAGGTTTTAGATTTTATCCTCTGCCTCTCATATCCCTAATGACGATCTACTGCACACCTAATGAAGAAAGTTCATTTGGCATGGCATTACTAAGTATCCTAAGAATTTGATCTGTGCTTGTACTTCATACCATGCTTCAAAATAAAATCAACACACGGATTCAGGAGCGGATACATTTCCTCAATCTCAGTGCCGTTGTATCAACCGTGTGTCATTTTGTATATATTATGCTTGTATCTTCGCTCTTCCCTCGCACTAAAAAGAACCAGAATAAACCTGTCTTCGTTTCTCCTATGTAACATTGTCTGTTTCTCGAACATGTAATTTCCTGTTGCCTTGAGGTTTTGTATATAAAGGAGAGTGATCTATAATAAATTAACTCAGTTGCTTTCAAACTGCCTCTGAGTTCACAACTTTCTCTCGGCCCATCACATTGGTGACCCCGGAAGTCGACTCGCTCCCACCGCCTTCCACCCCCACCCCCCTCGACCCTCCATCGTTGGTACTATGACGGACTCTACAGAAGTTGGCACTGCGGCTGCCCTATTGAAACTTTCACCGTTCGCCAGCGGAGAGGCATTTGCTTGGTTTCAGCGCGCAGAAGTCCAGTTTCGCATCAAGGGCGTGACTCGCTCAACCACCAAAACAGATTATGTTCTCGCGGCGATACGCGAGGACACCTTCCTGGAAATATCCAACTGGCTTTGTGAACAAGGAGACATCCCAATAGCGTATAACGCCCTCAAAACATACCTTCGGCAGCAGTACTCGCTGTCGCCAGCCGCCCGTGTAGCAAAGCTTTTTCAGCTCTCGCAACAACCGTTGGGGGACCAAAGGGCTTCACTTGCCCTCAGGGAAATGACCAGTATTGCTCGCCTTCAACCTGCTGCAGACGGCTCTCCTCGTGAGGTGAACCTACTTCGTGACCTTTGGATACGCCGTTTACCCGGACCTATATGCTCTGTCATACCCGATGTCGATAGTTTACCCATAAAGGACTTGATTACCAGAGCCAACGCCCTTATTGACAGCCACTTCAAGACCTCCATCAGCGCCTCCACCCCTGACGACGAGGATGCCTATTCAACGTCAACCGAAGCTGACATGAATGGCGTAGGACATACACGCCTACACCGTGACGTGCTGAAGCAGCGACAAAGCCGCCCACCACCCACCAATCGCTCGCACTCCAACAAACGACTTCTACAGCCACTTACTACCTCCCATCCGCCGCAGTTTTGCTACTACCACTTCAGATTCGGGGCAACTGCGAAAAAATGTGCCGAGGATTGTCAGTGGCCAAAAATCGTGTAAGTAGACCATCGGTCGTGGCGGTGGCCTCCCGTGTTTCTAATATTTTCTTTTTACATGATGCAGGAATGGGCGTGCGATTCTTGGAAGACACGGGTGCTTGTCGTTCTCTTTTGCCAAGGAAACTCTTCAAGACACAGCGTAGTCTGTCTACATCTGCCGACGTCCGCTTGGTAGCTGCCAACGGATCTGCGATACCCACCTACGGTTATGAGAACCTCACATTATCGCTCGGAAACAGTAAATTCAATTGGAAGTTTCTCGTTTCTGACGTCACATTGCCAATCCTCAGTGCGGTTTTCCTCTCTCATTTCCACCTTCTGGTCGATGTCCCCCACCGACGATTGGTCAACGCAGACTTGTACTTGTCGACATCTCTTCAACCCGCCCACTCTAACCTTGCTCTTCACATTAGCGCACCCACGGATGCCTACGGCCACCTCCTCACGTTGTACCCGGACATTTCCATCCAGAACTTCGCCAAACGCCCACGGTTCCTGCCAAGCACGGTATTTATCACCATATCAAGACGACGGGACCCCCAGTCTTCGCAAAATTCAGACGTCTGGCACCGGAACGATTGGCAGCCGCCAAACACACGTTCGCCGAAATGGAGGAAATGGGCCTTTGCCAAAAGGCCTCAAGCCCATGGTCGTCACCCTTACACATCGTTCTGAAGAAAGACGGCTCCCTCCGTCCGTGCGGGGATTACAGGCACCTGAACATGCAAACAGAACCAGATCACTACCCCCTCCCAAACATTGCCGGCGTGATCTCCTACCTGCACAAAGCAAAGGTTTTCTCTACGCTCGACCTCCTGAAGGGGTATTATCAGGTGCCTATGAACCTAGAAGATATCCCCAAGACTTGCCATCACCACTCC
>NC_090736.1:106245263-106250263 GCF_036898095.1 Palaemon carinicauda
GGGAAGCCCATGGTGACGCACTGGGTTCTGCCAATCCTTTTCTTACTAAGTAGTTCACTTCTTCTTTCATGATACCCAATTTCTTCTGTGATGTTCGATAGAAAGCTTGTTTAATGGGTGCAGCACCTGGTTGTAGTTTGATGTCATGGTCTAGCATGGTGCATCTGCCTGGTTTATCTGAAGTTATACTAGGAAATTCATGGAATAAAGCTACTAAAGATTTACATTTTGATGCAGATAAGGGTTTTAGATAGTCTGATAAGTTTTCCAAGATCTTTGAGTTTTGAGAATCCTGCCAAGATGCAGTTATTGGATCATCTGTAAATTGATCCATAGGACAATCTATGTATGGTATGGCACTAGTAATCATTACCGTTTTACTTTCAGCTGTTGAGGGAGACAAATAGGCCTTTAAGAGGTTTATGTGGACTAATTGAGTAGACTTACGCTTATCTGGAGTGGCGATTATATAGTTGGTTGGCGAGATACGGTGAGTGATGGTATAAGGTCCCTGGTATTTCTCTCGTAGGGGAGAGCCTGCAATCGGATGGTATAGCAGCACTGCATCTCCTACTTTGAAACTTCTGGTTTTAGCCTTTTTATCATAGTTAATCTTCATCTTCTCTTGAGCTGTTATCAAGTTAGTTTTGGCAATGGAGTGAAGATCTGAAAGTTTCTTGTTAAGTTCTGAAATATATTGGGAAAGAGGTACCTCATTATCTCCCAACTTCAGGATGCGTTCTTTGACTGAACTGAGGATAGTTCGTGGCCGTCGACCGAAGAGTAGTTCAAAAGGTGACATACCAGTAGACTGATTTCGAACTCCTCGTATGATGTACATGATCAGTTCCAAATCGCAATCCCACTCGTTACCTGAACTATGGATGTATTTCCGGAGAAGATTTTTAATGGTCTGGTGAGTGCGTTCTAATGCTCCATTGGTCTGTGGATGGTAAGCTGAGGATGAGACTTGGGTTATATGGTAATCTTTCATAACTGTTTTAAAAGCATGACTCATGAAATTGATTCCTTGATCACATTGTAGTTCAGTTGGAAATCCTACAACAGTAAATATGGACACTAGTGACTTTAGGATGTTCTTGGCTGAAATGTTTCTTAAAGGTACTGCAAATGGATAACGCGTAGTTGGGCATAAGGCCGTAAGCAAGTATTCATGTCCCCTTTTTGTCTTAGGCAAAGGGCCTACACAATCTACTATGATCTTACTGAAAGGTTCTTTAGGCACAAGTATAGGTTTTAAGGGTGCAACTGGTACTTTTACATTAGGACTACTTACTTTTTGACATGTTGTACATGTTTTTACGTACTCTTTAATGTCATTCTTCATGTTTGGCCAATAAAAGTCTTGACTGATGCGTTCATATGTTTTAGTGATACCAAGATGAGAGTCAGCAGAGTGAGACAATTCTAGGATCAGAGGTCTTATATCCTTAGGAACAACTACCTGGAATAGATCCTTCCAGGTTTCTAGATGACTGTTCTTGCTGGACCTGAATTTTCTCATTAGTACATTATTATTAATATAAAAATAAGAACACTTGTTGGTATCCTTTGGTTTCACTTGGTTGAAACACTGCTGTAGAGTGACATCTTTCCTTTGTTGATAGCTAAAGGAATCAGGCTGGATCTTATATGTACTCATCAACTCGTTGAAATCCATAGGTTCAGAGACTGGCAACGGGTTTGATGATGATTCAGTAGGGGTGTCCTTTTTACTGCTTCGTGTCACTGCTAAGCATTCCTCCTGTACAACTTCACCTGGAGATACTGCTATTAAGTTTGTTAAGACAACAGAGTTAGCTATGTCATTACCCAGGATTACATCTACATTCTTGCATGGTAACAGTTCTGGATTTACAGCTACTTCAGTAGTTCCAGAGAAATAAGGACAATGAAGGTTTGCATTAATGAGAGGCAACATAGACTTACTGGTTAAGTCATTAACTGCAACATACCTGTGAGTTTCACCTTTAGGTCGTATTACTTTAGGAGAGACGATCGTTTGAAAGGATCCAGTGTCTCTGAGTATGGTTACAGGTTTACCATTTATTTTGCCTGAGCAAGTGAAGGGTGCAAACGCTTGGGACTCGTGTGATGCACAATGGAAGGTCTTTTTCTTCTCCACCTTAGGTTTTGGTTCCTGTTTGGGCAGATTCATTTGCTTAGGAGAGAATTGAGGGGGATTAGGTTTTCTCTTCAAGTATGAAGCTGCACAATGTGGATCAGGACATTCTGAAATATGATGTCCTTGTTTGCAGTATGTACAAGTTTCCTTAGGTCTAGTTTCTCTATATGGGGTTTTACCTACTTTATGAATAAGAGTATAGTCATCTGCCTTTAAAGCGGCTTTCTTAGGGTCAGATTCATTCTGCTCTCTTAGATACACATTAATGCTACCTGGTATTTTCCTTAAGAACTCCTCCATTACTATTAAATCTTTCAACTGCTCGAAAGTTTTGACATCTACTTTGTCTACCCACTTCTGAAACTGTTTAATCTTTCCATTCATAAATTCTAAAAAGGTCTGCTGAACTTGCTTCTGACTATTACGAAATATTTGCCTATAACCTTCCGCAGTAATAGAATAAGCATCAAGGATTGCCTGTTTAATTATGAAATAATCATGTTCCTCTAACATAGTGGCACATACAGATAATGCTTTACCTTTAAATGAGTTCCGGATGATCAAATACCATTTGTCCTGAGGCCAATTGAGATTCTTGGCTGTGTCTTCGAACACAGAAAAGTAGTTATCAGGTTCCCGTTCTTCAAATGTGGGCAGCAATTTCTGCACCTTGCCCACATCAAAGGGTTCGGGAATTAGCTTACCTTCTTCCTTTTCTTTCAGTCTTATAAATGCCAGATCCCGTTCTGTTACTGTGGCCGCTTCTCTCTCAATCTGCAGCCTAACACGGAGAGCTTTGTTTTTCTGTTCACTTTCTTTTTCTTGTTGCTCCAAAGCAGTTGCAGCAGCTTCCGCAGCAGTTTCCACCTTGATACGTTCTAGGGAAGCAGCAGCAGCAGCCGTGCGCTCAGCAGCAGCGGCTTTCCTCTCTTCTAACTCAGCGGCGGCAGTTGCGGCTCGTTCAGCAGCAGCGGCTCTTTCTCGTTCTACCAGAGTTGCGGCAGTTGCGGCTCTTTCAGCAGCAGCGGCTTTCCTCTCTTCTACCTCAGCGGAGGCAGTTGCGGCTCGTTCAGCAGCAGTGGCTTTCCTTTCTTCTACCTCAGCGGCGGCAGTTGCGGCAGTTGCCGCTGCAGTTGCGGCTTGCATCTTCATCTTTTCCAACTCCAGCTGTAGACTTAGTTTATCCAAGTCACTATTTGGATTGGTAACTGTTAGAGCTCGAACGTCAGCCAATTCTTCTTCTGGAACAATATCTTCATCTACAAGGAAGTTCAAAATATGACTGAGAATTACACATTTTACGGCAGTTGCGGGAACCTGTACATCATAATGGCGAGCTAGATTCTTTAGGTCAGTTTTTGTGGCAACTGTGAGAGATTCCACATGATCCCGTGGTGATACAATAAATTGTTGCAAGTTGAAAGGCATTTTGAATGTCGCCCGTGGCGCAAGATAAGTACAAACTAAAATAAATATACAAACTTTACAAGAATGAGTATAAGATCATACGATCGCAAAATAACAATCTTTCGATCACAGAAATACAAAACAGCGATCACAAAATTACAAGATCGAGAGATCACAAAATTACAAAATTATATGATTAGATCACACTTGCACAAAAATAGCTTAAATACAAAATTAAGTCTCGCGAAACTTACGATAATACTATTAAAACTTTTATTCACAGTTAACGACTGAACAATTATTTTATACTCGAGATCTTGAGCACGTGGCTAACTACTTCATAATTACTCAAACGACACGCTTAACATCACAAACTTTTACAACAATTTTACCGAATCGGTAAACAAGGCTTTAAAACGCAAAGGTATTTTTTACTTTAAACATACCTAATTAGCACGTTCTAGTTTACATTTCCTTTTAATTTATACCAGCTTAATACGATAACTTTTCAATGTTACATTTTAATTTATTTAAATGCTATATTATTCTCGTTATGATGAAGTATCTAGTTAATAGTCAACACCTAGTTTAAAGTAATTGATTATCAGAATAATGCGCAAACTGGACAAAATACTTACTATGCGCTTTACTGATATAACAGGAGTAATTTAACACAAGTATTTAAATATTCATTTACCGACACGTAAATGTTAGTTGTACACCAAAATAGTACTTTTAACACCAAACAATATATAAATTAATTTCCTGACTAGAGATAACGATTAAAATTACGAAAATCTCCGAAATTGGAAATTGGCTAATTTCACTTAAGAAATTTATATAACAAACTAAATCACTTTATAATGAAATAGAGATGGAGGAAATTTCACTTATAATGAAACTTAATTTAATAAATCACATATAATGAAATTTGACTTATTTCCTAAATATCACTTTTGAATGGCGATTTTAAGAAATGGCAAAATCTTAGGGCTTCAGATTTTTTTTTATGAGAAATCTCTGGGATACGAGATTTGAGTAGGCGAAACTTTAAAAGCTACCTACTGGGGGCATCTTCAATTAATAAGGGTGGTTTAGAAGCTGGAGAATCAGCATACCTAAGTCTTAACTATATTAAGCGTGACTTGTTCCTCTTACAACCAAATGACTACCCAGACATATTATACATAAATGTCTAATGAGAGGGAGACGAGACATCTACCTTACCTTGGAATTATTACTGTCATCCTTTATCCTTGGTACGCCACAACACAACACTCGATACTGTTCATAATCACTGGAACTGTTCTTTCACGATTCAATCACTTGATATAAATTTGATGAATCATATCGCACATCAGATCCCGGACAGGCCCCCAACTATTATGTGACGAACCACTGTGCAAACAATTACCCCTTTACAATGGGCGGTAGTTCTCTTCACACA
>NC_090736.1:106252763-106265263 GCF_036898095.1 Palaemon carinicauda
GAGGAAGAGCCCTGAGTCATCCACTTATCACATTTACAATAAATAACAAATTTAAACATTTCAAATGTGTATGAATTGACTTGCTTTCACTATTTTAAGTACCTTATAAAGTGACTTCACACTTTTTCAGCTCATGGCGCTCAATGTGGGGCAACGACGAAGGAAGTTTGATTTTCGCTATGCAGAATCCCAATAGTTGGTGTATTCAGGATCCATTGTGTGAACTGATATTTATTTCCTTGCAGATTTATTACTTTAATATTAGTTTCTTCCTTTCTAGGATCATTACATTAATATTTTTCCCTTTCTAGGATCATTATTTCTTGTATAATTTAACAATGTCTGGTTTATCTGTGCTTATTGGACAAAGGAAAGTCATCCGCAAAAAGGTGACTGAATATTTTAACAGGTCCTCCACATTCAATACTCTTAGCCAGGAAGAAAAATTATCTATCAAAGGTATTCTGGTAAATTATAAGAATAAGTTATCTGACTTGGACACTGAGATTTTGGATAAGAAATTTCCAGGGGATCTGATAGTACAGATTTTGAGATTGAATTATCATTATGTCAGGATTATATAGATAAGATTGAAAACTGTTTACCTCTCCTAGATATTTCCACAAATATCCTTCGCTCTAGTAATGTTGCCAATGTAGCCAGAAGTTTTCTTAAACAACCTGTAGCACTTCTTCCCAAGTTTCGTTGTGTAGAAGTTGAAGAATTTTTGAAGTTCATCACAGAATTTGAGGGAACTACTAAAGCTTTTAACTATCTCAATAGGGATTTGCTTGAGGGTAGAGGAAAGGTTTTGTTAGGTTCCTTAGAAGCGGATAAGCAGCATTACGCTGATGCCAAAGAATTGTTCATTTCAGCATTTGCATCAACCGATATTCGGAAGAATTCAGCCATTAAGAAAATTACTACTTTACATTTGAAAGATGGTGAAGACCCCTTTCTCTTTATTTCCGAACTCAGATCGGTATGTGAATCAGTGGAGACATTGAATTTTAGCATTGATGAGTTCATTAGGTATTTTGCTTGGTATGGGCTGAATAATAGTTTCCAGCGCCATTTAACTCAGATTACAGGTAAGACTCACCCTGGCCTAAATGATATAAAGACAAACCTTTTTACAGGATGTGAGAGATACTAGAACGACAAAAAGGTCACTAAAGGTATATAGAGTAAAATCTCGCAGAATGTACAGGAGTATAAGGACTTTTCTTGAAAAGAAAATGCGGTAAATTTAGCTGTAGAGGCAGTGACGAGTGATTCAGATTCACCCAGCTGTTCTTTGTGTCTTAAAGCTGGTAACGCTAATAATGCTCATTTTATTTATGAATGTTCAAAGTTCCCTTCCCCTACCAATAAGGTGCCAATTTTAAAATTCAAACACGGTTGTGTTAAGTGTGGTCAGTTTAGTCATGAATCTAGCAACTGTCATTTCAGATTTAGAAGACGTTGATTTAAGTGCCGTGGTTGGCATATGAGTTATCTTTGCGAGTCTGAGCCCTCCAAAGGCAGCAGATCTAAACAATCTGAAAAAGTAAATTTTGAAACTCCACAAAAAGTATACAGTGGTGTTGCTGTTTTGTTGCACTTGTATGGAAACTCGGTGTTACCTACGTTTTCTTTCAGTATTGGCAGCGACATTTACAGAGGTCTAAGAGACAGTGGCTCACAGGGCACCTTCATCACTAGTAGGATAGCTGAAGAGAAAAACCTTAAAACTATCAATTCGAATGTTAGACTTATGGTGAGGGGATTTAATGGGAATAAAGAATATTATACTAGAATTGTAGAAGTGCCTTTGAAAATAGGTAGTTTGTCCTTTATAATTTTTGGCTTAGTTGTACCTGATATTAATATTGCTTTTAAATTGCCTTTGCTTGGTAAAGTAATTGAAAGTTTTCAAAACTAGGGTATGAGGTTTGCTGATAAGTTGTTAGATAAACACACTCTCAATATTGATAATTTTAATCTCTTTACATTGTTTAGCAGGTACCGACGTAATTTTTGAGGACGTTCATCCTTCGATTTGATGTTGAACAACGTAACCTACCTAAATGTAAGCCCAGGAGTTTAGAATTCTGTACCTGACAGTAATGTTCGTTTGGTTTCTACGGTGCATGTTTGTAGTAGCTCGTTGTTATTAAACACGAGAATAGATTTTCTTTCTGATGGTGACTAGGACAACAGTTTTGAAGTAAATTGTTCCTTTTTCAGTTATCAATGATAAAGGTGAACTAATGGAAAGGCAATTGCAGCAGGCCACTGAACAAATTTTGGAGTCTGAATGCAGTCATTTTTTAAATTATGATCAAAATGTGTATAATGATGAAAGTGTCAAGCTTAATAATCAGCTGGTCAATTTTTCAATTAAAACCATACATCAGAGGGAGTCTGATAGATGAATTATGGTTCCTTTATTGTGGAATGGCAAAATCTCCCATTTGTTGTCTAAAAATAAAAGACTGTCTAAACTAATACCAAAGTTTAATTTTATAAAACTTAAACAGTGCGATGGTCTTCTACAACTCGTTGATCAGACCATAAGGGAACAGATTAATGCAAGAATTATTGAACCCATCCATGATCTTGATGTTTTTAAAGCTGAGAATCCTCAATACTCCATTCTGCCTCACATACCATTGAAACCCGACAAAGACACCACAAAGTGTAGGGTGGTCTTTTCATCGAATCTTAAAGACTCGGTAGACGGTAGTTCTTTGTCTCATAATCAGTGTATGTATTCTGGACCTACATTAAACCAAAAGCTATCTTTGTCATTTTTGAATCTGAGATTTGACAGGAAATTACTTATTTTTTTCTTAAGAAAGCATTTAATATGTTGGCTTTTACCGAAAATGACCAGGCTAAACTTTAATTTTTTTTTGGTTCAAGATTGTCGGCAAAGGTGATTTTTCATGAGTAGCTTTCAAGAATTTGAAATTACCTTTTGGTCTTCGAAATAGTCCTTTTTTACTAATGATGGCTGTTCATTACATTTTCATTTTGCAGCACTCTGAGGATCCTCGCATACCGGGCTTGAAAAGGTCAATTTATTCGCTTATTTACGTGGATAATGGGGCTATTACTGTTAATGGTCGTACCAACAGCTTACTCGTATTTTTAACCCTTATAGGTTTTATATTCAGCAGGTTATTACTAATGATATAGCCTTACAGAAAGAAATAGACGGAGAGACCGAAGAAGTTACCCCTCGCACGAGTAAATTGTCTGGACTAACATGGGACAGGAAATCTGATGAAATTTTTACTAACCCCTCATGCATTGATTCAAGTGCCAAAACTAAGGTCAATTTTACAAAATATTGCTTATTAGTTTGGTATTTCTGGCTTTAATATGGGCTTGTTTAATCGCTGAAGATTATTCATGCATAAGCTACAGTGCCAGAAAAATTTAAGCTGGGATACAGTCTTGGCTACAGATTTGCAGCGAGAATGGAGCAACATTTGCAACCAGATGAATAGAGCTCCTCCCATAAGAGTTCAACGATCTGTAGGTCCTAGGGATGGTAAATATAATATTTTTGTGGTTTTTTTTTATGCAAGTAGAGATATTTACGGGTGCATTATTTATTTGCAGCATATTGATACAGTCCATCGAAGTTTCATTCATGCCTAGAACAGACTGGTTAATAAACGATACCTACCCTTGAACTAAATACCGTCTACTTGAGTGTTGAGTGTGCTCGGGATATTTACAAAGATTTATTTGGCCCGTCTTGCATAAGACCCATAGAAATTGAGAATATTATGGCCTATACAGATTCTCTTTGTGCGTTACTTTGGTTAAATTCTGCGTCATTGAAGGTAGACAAATTAAAGAATAAATTGATACCTACCCTTGAACTAAATACCGTCCACTTGAGTGTTGAGTGTGCTAGGGATATTTACAAAGATTTATTTGGCCCGTCTTGCATAAGACCCATAGAAATTGAGAATATTATGGCCTATACAGATTCTCTTTGTGCGTTACTTTGGTTAAATTCTGCGTCATTGAAGGTAGACAAATTAAAGAATAAATTGATACCTACCCATGAACTAAATACCGTCCACTTGAGTGTTGAGTGTGCTAGGGATATTTACAAAGATTTATTTGGCCCGTCTTGCATAAGACCCATAGAAATTGAGAATATTATGGCCTATACAGATTCTTTTTGTGCGTTACTTTGGTTAAATTCTGCGTCATTGAAGGTAGACAAATTAAAGAATAAATTGATACCTACCCTTGAACTAAATACCGTCCACTTGAGTGTTGAGTGTGCTCGGGATATTTACAAAGATTTATTTGGCCCGTCTTGCATAAGACCCATAGAAATTGAGAATATTATGGCCTATACAGATTCTCTTTGTGCGTTACTTTGGTTAAATTCTGCGTCATTGAAGGTAGACAAATTAAAGAATAAATTGATACCTACCCTTGAACTAAATACCGTCCACTTGAGTGTTGAGTGTGCTAGGGATATTTACAAAGATTTATTTGGCCCGTCTTGCATAAGACCCATAGAAATTGAGAATATTATGCCCTATACAGATTCTCTTTGTGCGTTACTTTGGTTAAATTCTGCGCCATTGAAGCTAGACAAATTAAATAAATATTCTCCCCTTGTTTTGAACAGAATTAATAATATACAGATATTGTCTGAAATTTATCCTGTCAAGTTTAATTTCATTTCTGGTAAGAATAACCCTTCAGACTTAATTACTTGATGTGTATCTTATGATCAGCTCCTTAAGTCATGTATTTTTACAGAACCAGACATTAGCTTGACCGAAGTCCCTGAATTGTCGATTACTATCCCAGCATTTGATGTCGCCACGGAGATTCCTTCGTCTCCCTTAATTTGTACTACCGAAAATTTAAACCACCTTGTTGATTTGGAAAGTTATTCTTGTTTAAGGAGACTTCTACTAGTTTATCGTAGAGTATTTTTGGCCTTGCACAAGTGGAAATTAAATGTAGGAATTCCTTGTTTTTCAGTTACTAACTATTTTGCGTCCTACTTGAGTCATTTGTTACACGTTGAACAATGTAAGTATTTCCCTGAGGTATATTTTTATTTTTAAACTGATATGAATTCCAAGAAAGAGATTCCTCCAATCATAACGCAGCTAAATTTATTCATGGGTGAACAGGGTATTTCAAGAGTGAAAAGTAAGTTCAAGAAGTGGAATTATAATATCAACTGCAAATTTCCAGTGCTATTAAATCCAGACAGTCATTTAACTAAGTTGATTACTTGGGACGCACATGTAAAATTGTTACATTCAGGCTGTTATTCTGTGTTAACCCTGGATAGGTACGGTCCTCGGACACCCCTTTAAGGGTATACTCGGACGCGAACGACCCCGACGCCAAAAAAAATTCTTGAAAAATCAGTTTTTGCAGTAACCTCTTTTTTTCTTTTGCCAAAAAAAACTTCAATGAATGCTTAAAACTACTGTAAAGATAAAAACTACTCATCTGCATAAAAATAATTTATTATAAATATTTAAAAAAAATAAGTAGAAAAAAGACCTTACATAAAAATTCATAAAAAAAAAATTTTTCTCCTATTTAAAAAAATAATTTCAGGGATTGAATCTTGAATGTCTAGGACACATCTTCCTATATTTTGGATGAAATCGGACCCATAGAGGTGAAGATCTGAAATGAGAAAAAAAGAGTAACTTTTTTTGGCCAAAAAAATGTGTCCAAATTTCATGAATTTTTTTAGGTACCCAAATGAAATCCGAATTGGCTAATTTTTTTATGGAATAAACACATGTTATCCTAGAATAGAAATATGTAAAAAAAATCTTCATTATTTTGTAAATTACATTTATATCAGGGGCCATATCTAAAGGTCATTTTTTGAGTACTTAGAAATTTCATAAAAAAATACCTATATATAATATATAATATGATTTTATGCAGGTAAAAATATACCAAAATATCACAAATTTTATGGGGAACAAGAATATATATAGATATGGCAACTTACGCTTCGGATATGTCCACAAAATGGCCGCCAACCACACTGACTCAGACTCCCTGTTCTGCCTCCTGAAATGTAGGAAGGGTATGTCAATTTCAAGGTGTTATTTACTAATCTAATTATTCTTGGATATACATAAAAATTGTATGGTGGGTTGCTGGATGAATGTCGATTATTTTACGAATATAAAATTAGAATGCTGACCCCAAAAAAAAATTTTTGAAGGGAAATAAAATCGAAAAAAAAAGAAAATTTTAAATCAATAATAATATTTTCGGTAATAAAATTTGATGAGGGTGTTATTTACTAATCTAATTATTCTTGGATATACATAAAAATTGTATGGTGGGTTGCTGGATGAATGTCGATTATTTTACGAATATAAAATTAGAATGCTGACCCCAAAAAAAAAATTTGAAGGGAAATAAAATCGAAAAAAAAGAAAATTGTAAATCAATAATAATATTTTCGGTAATAAAATTTGATGATATTCAATCAAAAAAGAAGTAAACAAAATTTTCATGTTGTAACTTACAAATAACGCTGCGTTACAGTTTGGACAGACGCTACAGTTTGGACAGAGGACACTCTGGTGGTCCAGACAAACAGGACTCTTGCACAGGAGACAGGCAGTGTTTGTCTTGCGGTCGTCCCTAGGCGGGCAGGTGTGACAACGAATCCTTTTAGGGAGTTTTCTTTGGCCAACGGGAATTCGACGTCTTGGTGGGACCTGCTCAGGTATCTTGAAAGTATCCACCATGATTTGACGGAGTCCTTTCGACAAACTGTGTGACGTTAGATACCGATGTATTGCCTGGGGAGCACACAACTCGTAGGCGATATCTCTGAGGAACGTTCGCTTTGGCACTGGCTTAGTCAAAGGCATGGACGTATAGAGAATATAAGAATTGACCATTATTATATTCAATATCCCGTAAAAGAGAGTCATAGGCCAGCGTCGTGACTTACGAATACAACTAGATGTAGAACACATCTGGTCGAATGTGTCTACACCTCCCTTGGTCGCATTATAAAACATCTGAATGTCGGTCTTCCTTTTTTCGACTTCAGACGGATCATGATGCAGGGAACTCAACAGCATCACCTTCTTAGTCCTACTAATTTGCTGACACTGTAGAGTTAGATTGTGTTCGTAATTGAACACTGCCACTGACTCCTTTGGGGGAAGCACCTTCTCCGTAAGTTCCTTAGGAATATAAGGCTTTTGGCGAATGGTGCCACACAAATACATGTCCTTATCCAAGAGTGACAAAGCAAGCGGTAGCGTTGTGAAAAAGTTATCCGTCGTCACTGTGCGGCCACTTCTCTGAAAAGGTGCCACAAGATCAGACGTAAAAACTTCTCCAAGCGTCGATCCTCTAGGTATCTGGACAGTGTCCTTCCCCAAGTACGCAATCGCATTACACATGTAATGCGTATCGGCATCACACGCCAATACAATCTTCATACCATATCTAGAAGAAGGGAAATGGAATTAGTAACTAATAAAGGTAAAAAGATAAAAAAAAAATTAAAGAAAATACACAACATACAATTATATTACTAATCAATATAGTAATAATAATAATAAAATAATAATAATAATAAATATATAAGAAAAACATTTACAAATACGAAAGATAAATTATCAGTTATATAAATGAACAAGTTATACATAGATAGAGATAGAATAGATGATATATTATGATTTAGATATATAAATCATATAGCAAGTTCTTTACTTCACAAAATAGATATATATATATATATATATATATATATATATATATATATATATATATATATATATATATATATATAATATACAATAATAACATGTGCAAATATAAAAAACAAAGAATTTTACTTACTTAGCAGGTTTATTGGGTATGTACATCTTGAATGGACAGCGCCCCCGGAAAGGGACAAGCTGTTCATCCACAGTCAGATGTGGTCCTGGGGTGTAATTGTTTCGACAATTGGTCACCACGTGATCGAAGAGTTTTCTAATGGGTGCAAGGCGATCCATTTTCACCCTCTCTTGTCTGGTGGCCGAATCATCGAAGCGAATTACCCTCACCAACAGGGTGAAACGACGCTCATTCATAGTACACCTGTACAAAGGATTTCCCTCTGTGAGGTTCCACATGTCCCACGTCGGTGTATGGTTGTCCGCCCGCACTGCCGTCATTATTAGGATACCAATAAACGCCTTCAGTTCCCTCAGGTCAATGTCCCTGAGGGCAACGTTGCCCGTATGATGATAATGACTTCTCAATAGGGCAAGGCGTTCATTAGAATACAAAACAACCTCGGCTAACATGCGGTCGGTCAAAAAGAGAGAGAAAATGTCGGACATTTTGCTCGTTCCCAACGTGAGAGAAGTGGGACTCCCAGGCTCAATCCTTGGTGTGAACATATGGGGGAGGGTGGCATTTGGGTCTCTATGCCAAACGGTACAGTCGTGACCTTTCACCGATTCAGCATCAATGTGGGTGATTGCCGACCCCCTGGCTGCCTGTAGATCCCCCCTTCTCCTCTTCCTGCTTCTCTCCTCCACTGGCGTGAGCTGAGGTACCGGTACCGTTACTGGGGGGGGACCACGTGAAGTCGATGGCACAGGACTTGTTATCATGCTGACTGGGACAACATGAGAACCCGAAGCCCCAACCCCCTCTTCCTCCCCCACATCGTCGTCGGCTTCTCCATCACCATTCCCTAAGGCGACAATCTTAGGATTTTGGGTCACCGCCTGTTCCTCCTGTTCCTCCCTGACCTCCTGCTCCAACTCATCGACATTGATGAATTCGTCGTCACTGATGTCATCAACCTCCAAAGCATCATCGACATCACTATCGAATTGCTCTAAGAGCTGATTTATGGCATCCAAGCCCAAAGATTGTCTCCTGCTTGCCATTTTGATATCTGCAAAGAATGAGAAAAAATTAGAAATACGCATTCGATGAAAAATGGATCCCCTACCAATATATCTGAGGCAAAAAACAATGTCATGCATGGCCACGTGCTAGGAAAACCATCAAGGCACATTTTCCGACAAATAAACATCTAAATGAATCATTACTCTGTGATAGTTACTTAGTACGTAGTAATTTTGAAAGAAATGGGAAAAAAACGAAAAAATAGCAAACAGGAAAATCGAACACATACCTATATTATTATTAGCCAAGCTGCAAGCCTAGTTGGAAAAGCAAGATGCTCCAAGTAAGGGCTCCAACAGGGATAAATAGCCTAGTGAGGAAAGGAAATAAGGAAATAAATTAATGATGAGAATAAATTAACAATATATCATTCTAAAAACAGTAACAAATATATACGCCATATCTGGCTAAAAAAAAAAGATAGGCATGGGTAGCCAGATCATCTAGGAACACTTTCCAACACTATAAAAATATAAGTTTTACGACAAAACTTGCCAATTGCTTACGGTAACATGACTAAGCCAAAAAATGCAAAACAAATAAAAAGGGGAACTCGTGAAAAAATGGCCAACATTCTAATATACGGCATCTCAGATAAAAAAAAAAAGAAATGCACGTGTTAGCCCAACCATCAAGGCACACTTTGTAACAAATACACATGAAAAAAAAAATTCAATACTATATGGCAATTCCGTACGCCGTAGTAAATTTTTACAAATATTGAAAAAAACAGAAATTGGCAACCGCAGGAAAACACGCCACACGCCGATAGCATCTACGGCGTACTTGACAATAACAAGGTCACGCATGGGTAGCCAGATCATCTATACACACTTTCCAATGCTATAAAAATGAAAGTTTTTCGATACTATTTGCTAATTTCTCACGGAAAAATGACTTAGCCAAGAAATGAAAAAAACTGAAAAAGGGACACTCTATGAAAAATAGCAACGTGCTAATGGTGATCCCTTCAGAAAACCAAAAATTCAGCCACGTGCTAGGAAAACCATCAAGGCACATTTTCCGACAAATAAACATCTAAATGAATCATTACTCTGTGATAGTTACTTAGTACGTAGTAATTCCGAAAGAAATGGGAAAAAACGAAAAAATAGCAAACACAGGAAAATCGAACACATACTTATAAATATACGCCATATCTGGCTAAAAAAAAGATAGGCATGGGTAGCCAGATCATCTAGAAACACTTTCCAACACAATAAAAATATAAGTTTTACGACAAAACTTGCCAATTCATTACGGTAACATGACTAAGCAAAAAAATGCAAAGCAAATAAAAAGGGGCACTCGCGAAAAAATGGCCAACATTCTAATATACGGCATCTCAGATAAAAAAAAACACATGCACGTGTTAGCCCAACCATCAATGCACACTTTCGAACAAATAAACATGAAAAAAATCAATACTATACGGCAATTCCTTACGCTGCAGTAAATTTTTACAAATATTGAAAAAAAACAGAAATTGGCAACCGCAGTTAAATACCCCACATACCAATGTCTACGGCGTATCTGACAAAAACAAAGTCACCGATGGGTAGCCAGATCATCTATACACACTTTCCAATGCTATAAAAATAAAAGTTTTGCGATACTATTTGCTAATTTCTCACGGAAAAATGACTTAGCCAAGAAATGAAAAAAACTGAAAAAGGGGCACTCGCGGAAAAATGGCCAACATTCTAATATACGGCATCTCAGATGAAAAAAAACACATGCACGTGTTAGCCCAACCATCAAGGCACACTTTATAACAAATAAACATGAAAAAAAAATCAATACTATACGGCAATTCCTTACGCTGCAGTAAATTTTTACAAATATTGAAAAAAACAGAAATTGGCAACCGCAGTTAAATACCCCACATACCAATGTCTACGGCGTATATGACAAAAACAAAGTCACCGATGGGTAGCCAGATCATCTATACACACTTTCCAATGCTATAAAAATAAAAGTTTTGCGATACTATTTGCTAATTTCTCACGGAAAAATGACTTAGCCAAGAAATGAAAAAAACTGAAAAAGGGGCACTCGCGGAAAAATGGCCAACATTCTAATATACGGCATCTCAGATGAAAAAAAACACATGCACATGTTAGCCCAACCATCAAGGCACACTTTCGAACAAATAAACATGAAAAAAAATCAATACTATACGGCAATTCCTTACGCTGCAGTAAATTTTTACAAATATTGAAAAAAAACAGAAATTGGCAACCGCAGTTAAATGCCCCACATACCAAGATCTACGGCGTACCTGACAAAAACAAAGTCACGCATGGGTAGCCAGATCATCTATACACACTTTCCAACACTGAAAAAGCAAAAGTTTTGCGACACTATTTGGCAATTTCTTACGGAAAAATTACTTGGCCAAAAAATGCAAAAAACTGAAAAAGGGGCACTCGCGGTAAAATGGTCCTCGTGGTGATGAACGGCATTTCAACTAAAAAAAAAATCATGCACGTGGTAGCTAAATCATCCACCAAGAATTTCCACATCCGATAACCTATACAAGTTGCACCATTCTACGACAATTTCATAATACGTAATAACTTTGATAAATATGCAACTTACCTTAGAAGGGTAAACTCGGACGCGAACGACCCCGACGTGTCTCAGAAATCTGGGAAGGAGGAGAGCTAGAGCGAAGCACGTCTGTACACTACCAGAGCGTGTGGGCAAGTGACCGACTGCAGGTCGATCACCCACAAATTCCATCACGGGGGTGAGTCACGTGATAAAAACCTCTTTTGTTTTGACGCTCGGGGTCGCGTACGACCCACCGTACCTATCCAGGGTTAACTGAGGTTAGAAGGTATTACTATATTCCTAAACATTTTTCTGTTGTCATAAAAACTCTCAAGCAATGCATTCATTGTTGAAGATTTCATAATCGTACCATAATATTAAATCAAAATTCCTATAGAGACTTCCGATCAGATCCTCCTACAGTTCCCTTTGCAAATGTTTTTGTTGACTATTCAGGACCTTTCAACGTAAAAAATTAAAAGGTGACACAAAAAATATGGTTATTTTGTATAACTTGTACTTGGGCCATTAATCTAAAGGTCTGCAGAAGTTTGAATGTATCACATTTTCTTAGAGCTCTCCAATTACATTGCTTTGAATATGGCATACCCCAGTTGTGTATCAGTGATTTAGGAACGCATTTGGTAGCAGGTGCTAATATCATAAGCTCTTTCATTATTGACTCTTAGACTCGATTGTATTTCGAAGAAAACTGTGTGAAACCTTTATCCTTTCAGCAATATTTTAAGGGGTGCAGTCAGCTAGGGTCTTTGGTTGAAGTATGTGTTAAGACGGTAAAACGATTAATCTTTGGAGCTATCAAAAACAATGTACTTTCATTTTATGATTTCAAATTTCTTGTGCGTAATATCATACACCCTGTTAACCAACAACCGATAGCCTTTAAAGAGACTTCAAGAGATGACTACATTGATTATGTACCAGAGCCTATAACACCTTGACTCCACTAAATTTGATTCCTGAGTTATAGCCTTTTC
>NC_090736.1:106282763-106285263 GCF_036898095.1 Palaemon carinicauda
AGTTTGGTTTCATCATAAAATAGTGAAATGTTAAATATTACATTGTGACTCGCATAATTGAAATGATGTTTGCAAATACAATATTTTGAAATCCACCTAATACTGACTGAAACTGTTATTATAGAACTTACAGAATTTATTAAAGAATTTCCGCTTTCCCCCTATTTTCATTTTAGCACGGTACCTCACAAAAGCCACTAATATGCGGTGCTCCTGTAATAAGTTATTTGTTCCAAGAAAATGAAGAACCCAATGTTTTATATTCTAAAACCCTGGGTTATTCGTTTTCAATATTTCAATATATAGATTAACTTTCAGCTCTTCTTATATTTACCATGTTAATAATCACAATCAGGGTAGAAATGAGTGTTTGATACATTCAGTATGATTATACGAAATGGAAGTCAAATCCATGTTCGAAAAGAGGGTGGAGCGCAAAGCTAAGAGTTTCTTCCCTTTGTTATGTTTGTATATCAATGGTTTCTTTCATTCAATAATACAATATTTCAATCAAACTATTATGACAGAAATAGGGTATATTTTTGACTGTCTGCGAGAATACAGGAGCAGTGGACTAATTTAAAACCGTGAGCGAAGCGAGCAAAGGCCGAGCAAAAACTTGTTTGATTTAAGTGATTGAGTAATTAAAATAAGGTCAAAGTAGTAGCCCAAGCGGCTGTTGTGTGCAGTACATCCATGTAATACCTAGCAAAACAAAGTAGCAGTGGAATTATGTTGACTCTCGGCCAAAAGAGGTAATATCGAGCAAAACCCAGTTAAAATAAGTCATTAATGTGATGATTAGAAAAAAAATCATGTTTTTGAAACATAATCCGCCGGCCAGAGCATATGGAGAGTGAGATAATATTAAATTGAAAGCTGCAGCAGAACAAAAACCAGTAAATCACTGAAGTCGATATGTCATACCAACATACAGATGACTATCGTTGATCAAGTGAAGAGGTTTTTCTTGTCCTGTGAATTTAGATCAATTAGAGCGGCAGCTGGGTGGTGTTTGGTCATACGAACGTGATGCCAATTGGAGAGTACAGAGTTACATAGGAAATTACTAAGCATATGAACACTTGGAAGTATGCAAGGGACAACTACTGCGTTAGGGCCCAGAGGACCCACAAAGGCGGTAAAGAAAAATCTGTTAGATCAAACTTAGATATTACCGCCCAATATATTTCAGGGTAGCCTACACAATACCGATTTAGAAAGGTTCTATGCCAGGCAAAATCTCTGCTGCATTAGGTCCGCCATATATATATATATATATATATGTGTGTGTATATATATATATATATATATGTGTGTATATATATATATATATATATTATATATATATATATATATATATGTATGTATATATATATATATATATACATATATATACATATATATATATATATATATACATGTATATATATATTTATATATATATATATGTATATATAAATTATATATATATATATATATATACATATATGTGTATACACACACACACATATATATATATATATATATATTTATATTTATATAGCGGCCTAAAAGTAGGCTATACCGAACATTCTTGGTACCACTTATGCTAAGTTTATACAATTCTACACATTTCTGGGAATTCAAGATGGCCAACACCAGTCAAGTTACCCGCTGCATTACGCCTGTCATATACGATTAAAGTAGACCTTCAGACTTTTACATAGACAATGGGTGTAGATAAAACATAAAAGGTGCTGAATGAAAATGCTTAAGTATGAAAGATAAATTCTTACGAATTAAAAGGTGACCCTTGCCAGAATTACTAGTTGCTGTATCAGGTCCGCACAAAAAAAAAAAAAAAAAAAAAAAAAAAAAACATTCAATAAAGGCAAGACCAAACATTCTTGGTACCACTTGATACAAATTTCATGTACTTCTACACATCTCCGAGAGTTCCGATTGGTCAATTCCATACAAATTATCTGCTGCATTCTGTCAGCCAAAAATCCCCCAAATTGACGCAGCTACCCATAGATGTGGGAAAATTGATATAATTAAATCAAGATGTTACTCAAGGAAACAATTTTATTAGATGAAAAGTAACAATACATTGGTATTCTATTTCCCATGCCAAACATTCTAACTGCCCTCTGAAGCCACACACACACACACACACACACACACAGATTAATAAACTATAGTTGGATAACATAAATTGTACTTATTAATCTTCATACTTATGTAAGGAAACATCGGAATCTTTTTTGGATTTTATCATTGAGTTGGATGACACACTTTAAATAGCATGCTGTAGATCACTTAATTATTTTTCAATCAATTCCATAAACCTTGATTTCTTACATTATACCGAAAATTATGACATTGATTATCTTTGCTTACGGAAATTTCAACAACATTAAAAAAAAGACTGACTAAGGATGTTTTTCTGCTCTGTTTCGGACATTGCCTTTTTAGAAGCGTATCCCATCATCTCCCTTAGATATACTATAAGAAT
>NC_090736.1:106290263-106295263 GCF_036898095.1 Palaemon carinicauda
TACCTTAAAATCAACAGCCTAAAAACTTTTCATGTTTGCTGCTTTTAATGTCAAGATAAAATTCTTTCTTAATACTTGTACATATTTTATATCTGCTATTTATATGTAAATCAAATGCTTTCTTATTGATACAAAAATAAAGGACAACAAAAAATACAAACGAAAAAGATACGTTTCTTCTCCTCAATGCAATGGTGTCTCTGACAGAAAGCATTGTTGTCTCTTCCGAAGCCAATCCAAGAATGTCCTCGGGTTGGAGAAGCCCCGTTTTTATATGGAGTGGCCAATTCGTGAACTGGCGTGAACTGGCGTGAACGATGCGTGAACGATGCGGAATGATGCGCGAACTCGCGTGAACGTGTCGTGAACTTCTCGTGAACTAGGCGTGCCAATTCTTGCCATGGCGTGAACGTCGCGTGAACTTGTCGTGAACGATGCGCGAACTGGAGTGAACTGGTCGTGAACAGTGCGGGAAAAACCCCAGTGCGTGCCACAAAGTAGCACGCACTGGCATGCATCAATGCGTGCCAGTGCGTGGCAAAAATGCGCGCAAGTGTCAGGTAGGCTTAAGAGGGCTGTCACGTTGCATAGCTAGTTTTTTTTTTTTAAGTGTTTAGTGAAATATTGAAGTTTTGGTGTGACTGCTTTTTGTAAACATAGTGAGTACTTATGAAAATTCTTTTAAATTTTTGTAAACGACTCTGCAATAAGGTTAAAGATTCCTGTATCGTGATCTGGTTATCCATTTTCATTAAGAAACAAACTTAGATATTATATTCAGATTTAATTTCAGGTGAAACAAGCGATTGTATAAATTTCATAAGTGTTATTTCTTTTTCTTAGTCTAAGGTTTATTCAGATAAAATATTTCAAGTTAAGTCATTCTATAATTTTCAGATCGTTACATTTTTTTTTGTATGTAAGTCTTGTGCAGACTTAATTTGAGTGAATTATTTGTTTTATGTATATTCTTTCAAAGTCTAGTAATTTATATAGAATATATTTATTAATGTAAAGAGTGTATCATTTCAATCATCAGTGTTCGTTACAATTTAACTTTTTCCTGCAAAGAACCTTAATAAATTATTGTAGAAATTCTTAAGAATAATTACTTGGTTCTATATATTGCTGACTTGGAATTATTTTACTGTCTCAAAGTTAAGTATATTTATACATACAAAGGTAACAAATTTAATGTAAAAGCAAACAGGTGAGTTTGGAATTTGAGAAGTTGTTTAGTTGTTTAGCTTGCCAGCCATAATATATATACTATTATAGGTATGGTTCCCAGACATGAGACATTATATAATATATTTTTGGGCCCAAGACCAGATGATTGAATTGAATGCTCAAGAGATAGACGACTGGCGAAATCTGACAGACGCTGCTTGCGTCGATCAGGCTATATATATATATATATATATGTCTATATATATATATATATATATATATAATATATATATATGTCTATATATATATATATATATATATCTATATATATATATATATATATGAATATGAATATATATATATATATATATAAATATGAATATATATATATATATATATATGAATATATATATATATATATATATATATATTTACATATATATATATATATATATATATCTATATATATATATATATATATAAAATTTACATATATATATATATATATATATATAAAATTTATATATATATATATATATATATATACATATATATATTTACATAAATATATATATATATATATATATATATATATAATTTTCTACCTCATACTTGGGATCGAACGATAGCCCCTTCTAAGGAAAGGCCAGGTCGAAACCAACCATGCCACGAGAGGCCATAAAAGATATCGGAACCTGACGCTACCCAGCTGTACGAGGATTTACCTGGCGAGATATCAGTCTCTTACCAGCTAGTTTTACCCAATATCCCGGCCCACCACGTGACACAATTGGTAGTAATTCATTCAAATTACCCCTAAAGTCAATATGGATAAATATCAACACAACATCGTGTTCAAATAGAAATATATTTCTACCTCATACTTGGGATCGAACGCTAGCCCTTTCTTATGTTAGGCCAGGTGGAAACCAAACATGCCACGACTGGCCATAAAAGATAACGGAACCTGACGCTACCCAGCTGTCCGAGGATATACCTGGCGAGACATCTGTCTCTTACCAGCGAGTTTTACCCGATATCCCGGCCCACCACGTGACACAATTGGTAGTTATTCATTCAAATTACTACTAATGAGTCGATATGGATAAATATCAACACAACATCGTGTTCGAATAGAAATAAATTTCTACCTCATACTTGGGATCGAATGCTAGACCCTTCTAATGAAAGGCCAGGTCAAAACGAACCATACCACGAGAGGCCAAAAAAGATATCGGAACCTGACGCTACCCAGCTGTCCGAGGATTTACCTGGCGGGACATCAGTCTCTTACCAGCGAGTTTTACCCGATATCCCGGCCCACCACGTGACACAATTGGTAGTTATTCATTCAAATTACTACTAATGAGTCGATATGGATAAATATCAACACAACATCGAGTTCGAATAGAAATAAATTTCTACCTCATACTTGGGATCGAATGCTAGACCCTTCTAATGAAAGGCCAGGTCAAAACGAACCATACCACGAGAGGCCAAAAAAGATATCGGAACCTGACGCTACCCAGCTGTCCGAGGATTTACCTGGCGGGACATCAGTCTCTTACCAGCGAGTTTTACCCGATATCTCGGCCCACCACATGACACAATTGGTAGTAATTCATTCAAATTACCCCTAATGAGTCAATATGGATAAATATCAACACAACATTATGTTCATATAGAAATAAATTTCTACCTCATACTTGGGATCGAACTCTAGCCCATTCTAATGAAAGGCCAGGTCGAAAGCCTTCGATCCCCTGTATGAGGTAGAAATTTATTTCTATTTGAAAACGATATTGTGTTGATATTCATCCATATTGACTCATTTGTGATAATTTGAATGAATTACTTCCAATTGTGTCACGTGGTGGGCCGGGATATCGGGTAAAACTAGCTGGTAAGAGCCTGATGTCTCGCCAGGTAAATCTTCGGACAGCGGGGTAGCGTCAGGTTCCGATATTTTTTATGGCCTCTCCTGGCATGGTTGGTTTCGACCTGGCCTTTCATTAGAAGGGGCTAGCATTCGATCCCAAGTATGAGGTAGAAATTTATTTGTATTTGAACACGATATTGTGTTGATATTTATCCATATTGACTCATTGGGGGTAATTTGAATGAATTACTACCAATTTGTCACGTGGTGGGCTGGGATATCGGGTAAAACTCGCTAGTAAGAGAATGATGTCTCGCCAGGTAAATACTCGGACATCTGGGTAGCGTCAGGTTCTGATATCTTTTATGGCCAGTCGTGGCATGTTTGGTTTCGACCTGGCCTTTTCTTAGAAGGGGCTAGCGCTCGATCCCAAGTATGAGGTAGAAATTTATTTCTATTTGAACACGATGTTGTGTTGATATTTATCCATAATGACTCATTAGGGGTAATTTGAATGAATTACTACCAATTGTGTCACGTGGTGGGTTGGGATATCGGGTAAAACTTGCTGGTAAGAGACTGATGTCTCGCCAGGTAAATCCTCGGACAGCTGGGTAGCATCAGGTTCCGATATCTTTTATGGCCTCTCATGGTATGGTTGATTTCGACCTGGCCTTTCATTAGAAGGGGCTAGCGTTCGATCCCAAGTATGAGGTAGAAATTTATTTCTATTTGAACATGATGTTGTGTTGATATTTGTCCATATCGACTCATTAGGGGTAATTTGAATGAATTACTACCAACTGTGTCACGTGGTGGGCCGGAACATCGGGTAAAACTCGCTGGTAAGAGACTGATGTCTCGTCATGTAAATCCTCGGACATCTGGGTAGCGTCAGGTTCCGATATCTTTTATGGCTAGTCGTGGCATGTTTGGTTTCAACCTGGCCTTTCATTAGAAGGGGCTAGCGTTCGATCCCAAGTATGAGGTAGAAATTTATTTCTATTTGAACACGATGTTGTGTTGATATTTATTCATAATGACTCATTAGGGGTAATTTGAATGAATTACTACCAATTGTGTCACGTGGTGGGTCGGGATATCGGGTAAAACTCGCTGGTAAGAGACTGATGTCTCGCCAGGTAAATCCTCGGACAGCTAGGTACTGTCAGGTTCCGATATCTTTTATGGCCTCTCATGGCATGGATGATTTCGACCTGGCCTTTCATTAGAAGGGTCTAGCGTTCGATCCCAAGTATGAGGAAAAAAATTATTTCTATTTGAACACGATGTTGTGTTGATATTTGTCCATATTGACTTATTAGGGGTAATTTGAATGAATTACTACCAACTGTGTCACGTGGTGGGCCGGAACATCGGGTAAAACTCGCTGGTAAGAGACTGATGTCTCGCCAGGTAAATCCTCGGACATCTGGGTAGCGTCAGGTTCCGATATCTAATATGGCCTCTCGTGGCATGGTTGTTTTCGACCTGGCCTTTCATTAGAAGGGGCTAGCGTTCGATCCCAAGTATGAGGTAGAAATTTATTTCTATTTGAACACGATGTTGTGTTGGTATTTATCCATATTGACTCATTAAGGGTAATTTGAATGAATTACTACCAATTGTGTCACGTGGTGGGCCGGGATATCGGGTAAAATTTGCTGGTAAGAGACTGATGTCTCGCCTCTATATATATATATATATATATACAGTGTATATATATATATATATATATATGTACAGTATATATATATATATATATATATATAATATATACATATATACATATTATATATATGTATCTATATACACACATCCATATATATATATATATATATATATTTATAATATATATATACATATATACATATTATATATATGTATATATATACACACATCCATATATATATATATATATATGGGCTATATGTTTATAAATATACATATA
>NC_090736.1:106300263-106308336 GCF_036898095.1 Palaemon carinicauda
GTAATAATAATAATAATAATGATAATAATAATAATAATAATAATAATAATAATAATAATAATAATAATAATAATAATAATAATAATAATAATAATAATAATAATATGGGTAGGTAACATTATGTCCATTGCCAGTGTATTAGATGCTATTTGGTACGGTCCGAAATATATATATATATATATATATATATATATATATATATATATTCGCAGCATTCTGATTGCAGAGTGTTTTTTTTACGAGACTGTCAATTACTGATGGCATATTTACTTCGTATAATGGTTTTCGAAGATTGATTGATTGATTGATATAAAGTTTCATGTCACGATTCCGGTAAACTTTAAATAATTCAATCAATAATTTTCGAAAACATTGTTACGTCGATGAATATTTTATAAAATGAGAATCATAAAATATAGTAAATGCAATTGTAGTAATAAGTTTAGAGCTCGTAGATGTCTCATTGTGTGTTCACAGTTTATAAAAAGCACAAACCTTTAATAATACAATTAAAAAGCAAGGTATGATTTTAAGAAAAGTCAATTAAGGTTATAAAAGTTACTGGTAAATTAATTCTTCATTAACGGTTACCTAAAAAAAAAAAACGAAAAACACTGATATCTTTCATGAAATCTGAGACGGGGGAAAAACAACAAAATTAGATAAAAAAAAAAAAAAAAGAGCGACAAAGAAGGATTTCAAATCGGATCAAGAAGAGCCAACTTCCTACACTATCTCCGTTCAGGCTAAATCTCTTTTGAATCCTCCAGAGATAAAATAAATGGGAAAGTCTTCTTGTTTCCCAATGATCCCACTCACTTCAGATCAGCTCCACATGTTGGGAGTCATTGGACTTTTATCCCTTTCCGATAATACATTGGAATCTTTTGTTTGCGCTCAACAATTCATATTACAAAACTTTCACTATGATTCCTTTTTAAATTTATCAATAATAATTTTGTAGATTTTCTTAAATGTATTGTTATTCTAGCATGCACATATATTAATTACGTACAACATATGTGCACAGACACACCTAGAACCACTGGCACATATAAACACACACACACATGCGCGCACACACACACACACACACACACACGCGTGCATACACACATGTGCACACATTCACATACAAATATATATATATATATATATATATATAATTTTTTTTAATTATATATATATATATATATATATATATTTTAAATATATATATATATATATATATACATACATATATATATATATATATATACATATATATATATATATATATATATATATTTATATATATATATATATATATATATGTATATATATATATATATATATATATTATTGCTAGTCAAGCTGCAACCATAATTTGAAAAGCAAGATGCTATAAGCCCAATGGCTCTAACAGCGAAAAATATCCCAGTGAGGAATTAAAATAAGGAAATGAATAAATAATAAGAATAAATTAACAATATATCATTCTAAAACAGTAACAGCGTCAAAATAGATATGTCCTATATAAAATAATAACAACGTCAAAAACAGATATATCATATATAAACTATAAAAAGACTCATGTCAGCCTGGTCAATATAAAAACATTTGTTCCAACTTTGAACTTTTGAAGTGCTACTGATTCAACTACACGATTAGGAAGATCATTCAACAACTTGGTAAGGCTGGAATAAAACTTCTAAAATAATGTGTAGTATTTAGCCTCATGACGGAGAAGGCCTGGCTATTAGAATTAACTGTCTGCCTAGTATTATGAACAGGATAGAATTGTCCAGGGAGATCTGAATGTAAAGGATGATCTGAGTTATGAAAAATCTTATGCAACATGCACAGTGAACTAATTGAACGACGGTGCCAAAAATTAATATCTAGATCAGGAATAAGAAATTTATTAGACCGTAAGTTTCTGTCCAACAAACTAAGATGAGAATCAGCAGCTGAACACCAGACAGAAGAACAATGCTCAAAACAAGGTACAATGAAAGAATTAAAACACTTCTTTAAAATAGATTGATCACCAAAAATAGTGTAAGACTTTCTCAATAAGCCAATTTTTTGTGCAATTGAAGAAGATAAAGATCTTATGTGTTTCACAAAAGTAGATTTGCTGTCGAGAATCACACCTAAAATTTTAAAAGGGTCATACAAATTTAAAAAAAAACATTATCAATACTGAAATCCGGATGTTGAGGAGCCACCGTCCTTGACCTACTTACAATCATACTTTGAGTTTTTTTAGGATTCAACTTCATACCCCATAATTTGCACCATGAACTAATTTTAGCTAAATCTCTATTAAGGGATTCACCAACCACAGATCTACATTCAGGGAATGGAAGTGATGCAAAGAGAGTAGTATCATCTGCATATGCAACAAGCCTGTTTTCTAGGCCAAACGGCATGTTATGTGTATATAGTATGAAGAGTAATGGGCCAAGAACACTACCCTTTGGAACACCGGATATCACATTCCTATATTCACTATGGTGACCATCAACAACAATTTTTTGAGATCTATTACTTGAAAAATCAATAATAATGCAAAGAAACGACCCACCCACTCCCAACTGTTTGAGTTTGAAAACAAGGGCCTCATGATTACTACGGTCAGAGGCGGCACTAAAATCAAGGCCAATCATACGATCTTCCTGACCACAATCAACAGATTTCTGTACAGCATTGGAAATTGTAAGAAGGGAATCACATGCTCCAAGGCCTTTACGAAAACCAAATTGCAAACTAGGGAATAAATGATTACCTTCAGCAAACCTATTAAGATGTTTTGCCAGAAGACTCTCAAAAACTTTAGATAATACGGGAGTTATGGAAATTGGGCGGTAATCAGTGGGACTTGAGCTACCACAGACACAATTATATAGAGGAGTAACATTACCAATTCTCCAACAAGTGATAAAAGCTCCTCTTCTTGTTAACTTGCGCAAAATAACAGATAACTTTGGAGCGAAGAAATCTGCTGTCTTTATAAAAAACAATGGAAAAATACCATTTGGGTCTACACCTCCAAAAGCATCAAGATCCACCAACAGAGCTTTAATCTAACGAGATCGAAAAGCTAAACTTGTTTTTTTAGCCTCAGGAAAACAGGAATGAGGAAGTTCAAGTTTTTCATTACTCCGTTTACAGTCAAAAACATCAGCCAAAAGGGTTGCCTTTTCCTTTGGACATTGAGTGACTGAGCCATCTGGTTTATGTAAAGGAGGAACTGCTGCATCTACACCAAAAAGTGCAGATTTAAGGGTAGACCACCAATTATGTTCCTGAGTTGTACCATAAAGGGTTTCTTTTGTGGTTAAATTGTATTTCTTTTCAGTTGAGGCATAAACTCTCTGAGCAAAAGCTCGAAGCTGAGTATAGTTGTTCTAGGTCAAATCTGATCTGTTACCCTTCCAAGGATGATAGGTCTCCTGCTTCTCCAAATAAGCCCATCTAAAATTATCACTGAACCACGGTTTTTCCTTCACTCGCTTCCTTAGCACACGATAAGGGATACGGCTATCAATTGTGTTGACTAGATTTTCATTCGAAGGGACAACAGGATCTACACTACTATATAATTTTGACCAATTCAAGCACAAAAGACCATGCAAAATCCCATTCCAGTCTGCATGGGATTTCATATAAATTTCACAAGAGTGTGATATATCAGGGACAGGCTGCTCGTCATCACTACTAATGAAATCAAGGCATGATCAGATGTCCCGACTGGAGAACCAACCTTACTAGTTATAACGCCAGGGGAGTCAGTGTATACGAGGTCCAAACAATTACCAGACCTGTGGTTAGCTTCATTTATGATTTGCTCACAGTCTGATTCAGAGGCAAAGTCTAAAGTTCTTAAGCCATGGCGATCGGTAGGAGAGATAGAACTTAACCACTCCCTATGGTGAGCATTAAAATCACCAACAAAGACAATAGAAGCCTTTTTATCATCTTCTTGTATCTTAGCCATAATGATAAGAAGACAATCAAAGATAGAATCATCCATGTCTGGATTCCGGTAGATCGAACACAAATATAATTTGTTATGCCTGCCACAAACTTTTATTGCCTGAATCTCGTGACATCCACACTGATAGCAGGACTTATGAGAAGCAGGGTACTCGGTTGTAATATTCAATGCCATTCCCCTGGCCCTAGGGATGGCATCACGTTACAACATTATTGGCTTCTTAAAACTAGTTATAAGAAGCTCAGATGAGTGCCTCATATTAGAAACCAAAGTTTCTGAGCACAAAAGAATATCATACTGTCTGGACGCAACTGTAAGGTCTTGGATATTTGCATGAAGACCACAAATATTGTAATACAGAAGACGACATTGACGAAATCTAGGACGTACTGGTCTCGGATTTCGCTCAATGTCTCCAGACAGCATAAGTATTAATAGAAATAAAAAGAGACATCCTACTTAAAAACTAGATTAACAAGAATTATAACAATAACAATATGTACAGAATTATAAATAAAGTGTTTGATGATACCCATAGACTATAGTAAAAGTTCGGAAATACTGGTCAACATGGAGGAGCCGATACACCATCAAAGGCTAAATACCCTCCTGGATAACCACTTCAGCTGAAGGGAGGACAGTAAGGATGGTTTTGAGAAGAAAAAGTATCAGAAAAAGGAAAAAACAACCTCTTGATAAACCACTTGGCATACATGGCCCTTCTATTAAGCCTGCTCAACACACCATTTCAAGAGGAAAAAAAATAATAAGATAGAATAGTGTGCCAGAGTGTACCCTCAAGCAAGAGAACTCTAACCCAAGACAGTGGAAGACCATGGTACAGAGACTATGGCACTACCCAAGACTAGGGAACAATGTTTTAATTTTGGAGTGTCCTTCTCCTAGAAGAGCTAGGAAATATATATATATATATATATATATATATGTGTGTGTGTGTGTGTGTGTGTGTATGTGTGTGTTTTATACAATGGTCCTGTGCCTAGGAACCATAATATAATATTATATATATATATCATGACTGGTAAGCTATATAACCTCTCGAGTTCCAAAATCACCTGTTTGTTTTTACATGAAATCTGGAACACTTGAAAATATTAACAATCAAACTCTAAGACAGTTATATAACTCCCAGACAGCAATAAACAAAACTCTGAATATCCAAAGATATATCATATACACTGAAAACAACACTGAGTAATTATTATTATGATCTATTTAAAACCATCTCTTCCTTCGATTCTTCAACAGGATAGCAACGAGTATGAAATAAACAATGATGAATGAAATGGTACACTCTTCACAAACATGAATATATTCTGTATAAATTACAAAACTTTGAAAGAATTTATATGAATGAGAAAATAAAACACTTGAAAATTAAGACTAAGCAAAACTCAGATTAATACCAATATGTTATGCTCTGATATCAATAATCACTTGACTCGAAATATTAATCCGAAAAAAAAATTAGACTAAGACATAAGAAATTATTACACTAAAAATCATATAATCACTTGACATGACATATTATATCTATATAAAACCTTTGACTAACACAAAAGAAATATCACCTCCGAAAACCATCCAACCATTTGTTTCACTTAAAATTAACTTTTACAGACTATTTAATTAGTCTTAACACTCAATAACTATAATTAACCAGATAATGATACAAATGCCTTTCACGTTACTACAAGGCCAATTACAAAACCTCTAAAAGAATTTAAAAAAATACTCACTATGTTTACAAAAAACCCATCACATTACAACTTTAAGATTTCACAAAACACTTTTGAAACAATACACTTAGAAGTGTGTGTGTGTGAGAGAGAGGGAGGGAGGGAGATGACTATGTCTTCAGGCTGGAATTCTCTACCTGGTCAATGCATCCATTTGGTTGCTATATATATGACACTTAGCTACATCCAGAAGATTCCAGGACCAAGATTTGGAAGCTTGGGAGCTGGCCCAAGGGCACAAGGTTGCAGGAAATTACTCTCTAGGATGCGTACCAGTCCACAGCGAGACTACTCTCTACCAGCTAGCTCCGTCCACCCACTGTTCTCAGAAATGGGAAAAAAAGATACAATCTAACGCTAGGATTTTCGGGAATCTTCCAAACCATGTGGCTAAATATAAGCATTGCGTACTTTCCCTCAAACATGATACAATACCTCATAGAAAATAATAATAAAAAATTACAAAAGCCCTTGTTCATATCTCGCCCAAATCACATAACACTCTCAGAAAGATTACGTAAGACATGGTAACGAAAAATAATTAAATAATAATTTAATTACTAAAAGCAACCTAATTTACATATACTGACCTGAATGGAGATTGCAAAAAAATTAAAGACAAAAGTAATACATAATTCACATCAACATTTACCTACACGAGAGGAATTTATCTTAAGTGCTGCTATTCACTTCTGCATTGCACATACGAAATCATAAATAAAAAACATATATAAACTACTGGATTTATTCTACACTAGAGCAACTGCATAAGAATATATATATATATATATATATATATATATCTCACTCACTAAATCCCGTCCGGAATTCTCCGGGTTGGGTCCTGCATCTGGTATCGCCATTCTCTCCAGAGACTCCTATCCAATGCCATCTGTGCCAGCTGCTGAAATGTCTCGCCTCTATTTGCTTTCTTGAAGGTTTTCACCCATGTATCTCTTGGTCGTCCTCTCGGTCTATTTCCGGCCACTTGACCATGAAGCACTATCTTTGGCCATCTGTCGTGTTCCATCCTCTGTACATGCCCAAAGCATCTCCTCTGAATATCTTCCACTCTAATCAGAATTGTGTCCTCAACACCAGCCATTTCTCTCACTCCCTCGTTTGTAATTCTGTCCCCCTATCTTAAACCACATATTCTTCTCAGACATTTCATTTCAAAGGCTAATAACTTTTTCTCTTCTCTCTTCTTCAGTATCCAGCATTCAGCACCATATATCACTGTGGGGATTACTATTGCTCTTAATAGCCTAATTTTCAACTTAATGGATATATTCTATCCTTCCAGATTCTTCTTAGCCTTCCAAATGGTTTCTGGCCACTTGAGATTCGGTCTTGAATTGCTCTTTCCATCTTTCCATCTGCTGTGAAAAGCACTCCCAAATATTTAAACTCATTCACTTGTTCCACTTCTCCCTCTGATAGCTGTATTTCTAAGGCCTCTCCCTGGCGTCCAATTCTCATACTTTTGGTTTTCTCTCTTTTTATCACTAATTCATACCTACTGCACTGCTCCTCCACCATTCTCAACACTCTCTGAAGTTCCTCCTTAGTTTCTGCTAAAAGCACTATGTCATCTGCATACCTCATGTTAGATATTTTTGTCCCTCTATATCTATGCCACCCTCATAATCTCCAAGTGCCATTTTCATTACCCATTCCAAGTATAGGTATAAGAGGTGTGGTGATAGTGGGCAACCCCGTATAACACCACTAGTGGTTATGAACTCTTCTGTCAAACACTTTCCTTTTCTTAATCTAGCTGATGTCCTTTCATACAATCTCCTGATGGTTTCCAGTATTTTTGGTTCTAATCCCCATTCCTTCAAAATCCTAATCATTCCTTCCCTCTATATGGAGTCAAACGCTTGCCTGAAGTCAATAGATTACATAATACAGATCTTTTTCCTTCTCCCAGAATTTTTCTATGATTTGTGAGAAGGTGAATACATGATCGATTGTTCCTCTACCCGCCCTAAATCCTGTTTGACCCTCATCAATTATTTCCTCTTCTTGCCTTCCTATTCTACTTTGTATGATTTTTGCTAAAACTTTATAAGCATGTGGTAATAGACTGATAGGACTATAATTTTTGCATAAGGTGGTGTCCCCTTTCTTGTGTGTTGGAATTATAATGTTTTCAAACCAATCATTTGGAGCTGCTTGTCCATCTACTATATCCCTGCATAAATCACACAGCCATCTTTCTACCATTTCACCGCCAGCTTCAAGCAATTCCTTTGGTAGTCCATCTATTCCTGGTGCTTTCCCACTTGACATAGCTCTTAAAGCTTTTCCCACTTCTTCTATCAG
>NC_090736.1:106308836-106311336 GCF_036898095.1 Palaemon carinicauda
TCTTCTATCAGGAGGTATAGCGTTTCCTGTATGTTCCATAGCTCTCCTCCTAGTTCTGGATAATCTTCTCCAGTTACCCGTCTTCCACTTCATTTTAGTTGTTCCTCGTAGTGCGTTTTCCAGACCTTCTCAACATCAGCGGTTGCTGATACTTTGTTGCCATCTGCATCTCTTACAGCAATTCCAATATTATTCCAACCCCTTGTTAATCTGTCTACTGCGGTGAATAGCTCTCTTGAATGGCCGTTTCTGAAACATTCCTCACATGTTTTACACAGGTCTTCTATCCATTATATTTTTGCTCTTTTGCATTTATTGTCCACTGCTCTGCACTTTTGTCTATAACTTGCTTTGTTTTCTTGGGATGGGTTTTCATATATATATATATATATATATATATATATATATATATATATATATATATATATATATATATATATATATATATATATATATGTATATATATATATATATATATATATATATATATATATATATATATATATATATATATATATATATATATATATATATATATATATATATATAAATAAAAAAATGAATATATATATATATATATATATATATATATATATATATATATATATATATATATATATATATATACCTAAGGCACTTCCCCCAATTTTGGGGGGTAGCCGACATCAACAAAGAAAGAAAACAAAAAGGGGACCTCTACACTACGTTCCTTCAGCCTAACCAGGGACTCAACCGAGTTCAGCTGGTACTGCGAGCGAGCCACAGCCCAACCTCCCACATTATCCACCACAGATAAAGCTTCATAATGCTGAATTCCCTACTGCTGCTACCTCCACGGTCATCTAAGGCATCGGAGGCAGCAGCAGGGCCTACCGGAACTGCGTCACAATCGCTCGCCATTCATTCCTATTTCTAGCACGCTCTCTTGCCTCTCTCACATCTATCCTCCTATCACCCAGAGCTTTCTTCACACCATCCATCCACCCAAACCTTGGCCTTCCTGATGTACTTCTCCCATCAATTCTTGCATTCATCACCTTCTTTAGCAGACAACAATTTTCCATTCTCTCAACATGACCAAACCACCTCAACACATTCATATCCACTCTAGCCGCTAACTCATTTCTTACACACGTTCTCACCCTCACCACTTCGTTCCTAACCCTATCTACTCGAGATACACCAGCCATACTCCTTAGACACTTCATCTCAAACACATTTAATTTCTGTCTCTCCATCACTTTCATTCCCCACAACTCCGATCCATACATCACAGTTGGTACAATCACTTTCTCATATAGAACTCTCTTTACATTCATGTCCAACCCTCTATTTTTTACAACTCCCTTAACTGCCCCCAACACTTTGCAACCTTCATTCACTCTCTGACGTACATCTGCTTCCACTCCACCATTTGCTGCAACAACAGACCCCAAGTACTTAAACTGATCCACCTCCTCAAGTAACTCTCCATTTAACATGACATTCAACCTTGCACCACCTTCCCTTCTCGTACATCTCATAACCTTACTCTTACCCACATTAACTCTCAACTTCCTTCTCTCACACACCCTTCCAAATTCTGTCACTAGTCCGTCAAGCTTCTCTTCTGTGTCTGCTACCCATACAGTATCATCCGCAAACAACAACTGATTTACCTCCCATTCATGGTCATTCTCGCCTACCAGTTTTAATCCTCGTCCAAGCACTCGAGCATTCACCTCTCTCACCACTCCATCAAAATACAAGTTAAACAACCACGGCGACATCACACATCCCTGTCTCAGCCCCACTCTCACCGGAAACCAATCACTCACTTCATTTCCTATTCTAACTCATGCTTTACTACCTTTGTAGAAACCTTTCACTGCTTGCAACAACCTTCCACCAACTCCATATAACCTCATCATATTCCACATTGCTTTCCTATCAACTCTATCATATGCTTTCTCCAGATCCATAAACACAACATACACCTCCTTACCTTTTGCTAAATATTTCTCGCATATCTGCCTAACTGTAAAAATCTGATTCATACAACCCCTACCTCTTCTAAAATTACCCTGTACTTCCAAGATTGCATTCTCTGTTTTATCCTTAATCCTATTAATCATTACTCTACCATACACTTTTCCAACTACACTCAACAAACTAATACCTTTGAATTACAACACACATGCATATCTCCCTTACCCTTATATAGTGGTACAATACATGCACAAACCCAATCTACTGGTAGCATTGACAACACAAAACACATATTAAACAATCTCACCAACCATTCAAGTACAGTCACACCCCCTTCCTTCAACATCTCAGCTTTCACACCATCCATACCAGATGCTTTTTCTACTCTCGTTTCATCTAGTGCTCTCCTCACTTCCTCTATTATAATATCTCTCTCATTCTCATCTCCCATCACTGACACCTCAACACCTGCAACAGCAAATATATCTGCCTCCTTATTGTCCTCTACATTCAGCAAACTTTCAAAATATTC
>NC_090736.1:106331336-106338836 GCF_036898095.1 Palaemon carinicauda
TACACATTGCTATACCACGTCCTAAAAGGAAAACTGGGTCAATACAACTTCTACCTTTTCACAATTCTTCTTGTTCATTTCTCAGCTACTCTCTTTATATTGATCATTCTATAAAATTTCATGACAACTGTCGTAGATGTGAGGCCTCTGTAATTATTGCAATCAGCCAGATCTCCTTTTTTGCCATTTCCATCAACACACCTTGCTGTTATTCATCGGGTTTTTCTTCTTCATGCCACATTTTACAAAATAATCTTGTATTTATTCTTTGAGTAATCTCATTTTCAGCCTTTATCATCACAGTAGTTTTCCAATCGTATTCAATGAATATCCATCTCTTTAGTTCTTTTAGAAGATAGTTTCGACTTCAAACACGCTGAATTCATTCATGGGCTCATCAAGGTCTTCCACAGCTTCAGGTATATCAATCAAATTATTCCCTTCATATTTCCAATTCATAACCTCACTAACGCTGATATTCTTCATGTTTTGTTGTTTTAACAAATTTATTTCTCCTTTTGATTGGTATATGATTTCTCTTTGTCCAAGTAGAGATCTGATAATATTTCTATGAGCAACGCATACATTACACACTACCTAGATTTATATGTTCGTCAGCCTCACCTGATTTCCTGTGACTATTGTCTCCTATCGTTTATTTTTATCTATTTTTTTTTTTTTTTTTTTGACATGACTATGTATACAGGAATGCTTAATATGCTCTACCAGGTAATCTTTATTAGTTCCTTGAAAACTTTCAACAAGCAAATTTCTGTTAGTGTCCCATTATATATCAAGTGTCATTCAATATATTTTTTTTCCTTGCAACTGTATTTCAGAAAACTTCACTACCAACTAACTGATACATGTTCTTATTACCAAACCCTTCTTCATTAGTTGTCTAGCCGCCGTCCCTTAAAGTCTCCCAGACTGCAAATAGATTCCTACTTTCAATTTTAAATGTTTCTCTGTGATCCTCTTCTAGAAGTTAAGTTGTATCAAATCTTGGCATTCTATCTACATTTCTGTTGGCTATTTTCAGTTTTAATTTCAGATTGGCAATGAGGAGCTGGTGATCACTATCACTATCTGTATCTCTATATCCGTTTGTATTTCTTGGAGTCCTCTTTTTCTCTTTATTAATGGCTATGTGATGTATTAGATTTTTATAATTGCCACAGGATAAAGTCGGTGTTTATTTGTGAATGTCCTTGTGCTGGTAAAAATTAACTTCAGAAACAACATTATTTGTTGAACGAAAACTTGAAAAGAGTGTCCCATTTTCATTTGCAACTTCGCCAAAACCCTCAAAACACCTCATATTCTCTTTATCTTGATTATTCCTTAAAAATTTAACATTGAAGTCAATGATCACAATTTCTCTCTCTCTCTCTCTCTCTCTCTCTCTCTCTCTCTCTCTCAAAGGGATCACATCTATTACACTCTGCAGTTCTTCATAGAATTTAATCTTCCTTTCTTCAGAGAATCATTTGTTTGTGCATAGAAAGCTATAATACCCATGTTAGATTGCATCGATTTAAACTTTGCAAGTAACAATGTACTATTTCTAGCTCTCCATTCCATTAATACCTTTTATGTTTTCTAGCCCTTCTCTTCTAACTCCTTCTGTTCTTCCTGAGTAGATACACCCACACACACCTATATATATATATATATATATATATATATATAAATGTATATACATATATAAATGTAATCCAATCCCAGTTGAACGGCAGCCAACGTGTTTCTTGACAGGGCATCGGTAACGGGATTCATTTTCCCAGGTACGTATTGAAGGGTGCAATTGTATTCGGCCACGGCGGAGAGATATCGGTGTTGCCAGGCGTATCAGGCATCAGACTGTCGAGTAAAGGCATGCACCAGAGGCATGTGGTCTGTGCGAATGACGAAGGGCGTACCTTCTAAGAAATGGCGAAATTGACGGACAGCCAAGTGTACCGCCAGCAATTCTCGATCGAAGGTAGCATAGCCCGATTCTGCCTTGGACAGTTTTCTGCTGAAGAAGGCCAATGGGTGGGGTGAGTAGTTGACTACCTGCTCGAGTACTGCACCAATAGCGACGTCGCTGGCATCGGTGGAGAGAAGGAGAGGGGCATGTGGGATAGGAAAAGTAAGAGTCACAGCAGTTGATAGGGCCTCCTTTGCATTGCAGAAGGCTGCTTCTTGAAGGGGACCCCCCTTCAGGTCCTTTGGCTTGCCCTTGAGGGAGGCGTAGAGGGGAGCAAGAGTGGCGGCAATGGCTGGCAGAAATCTGTGATAATAGTTGATCATGCCCAAGAACTCCTGCAGAGCTTTGACGGTCGAGTGCGCAGGGAAGTTCTGAACGGCTGCTACCTTCTCAGGGAGAGGATGGACTCCTTCAGGAGTGATGGGGTGCCCTAAGAATGACACTTCGTTGGAGCCAAAGGTACACTTGTCGTACCGGACTACAAGGCCGTTTTGTTGCAGGCGGTCGAGCACAATGCGCAGGTGACGGAAGTGTTCCTCTTTTGAGGAGGAGAACACAAGTATGTCGGCCACATAACATACACAGAAAGGGAGGTCCCCTAAGATGCCATCCATGAGACGTTGAAACGTGGCCCCAGCATTACGAAGGCCAAAACAGGAGTATTTGAAGGTGTATGTACCAAACGGAGTGGTGATGGCAGTCTTGGGGATGTCTTCTGGGTTCATTGGCACCTGATAATACCCCTTAAGGAGATCGAGCGTAGAGAAAACCTTTGCTTTGTGCAGGTAGGAGGTCACGTCGGCAATGTTTGGGAGGGGGTAGTGATTTGGTTCTGTTTGCATGTTCAGGCGCCTGTAATCCCCGCACAGACGGAGAGAGCCGTCTTTCTTCGGAACGATGTGTAAGGGTGACGATCATGGACTGGAGGCCTTTTGGCAAAGGCCCATTTCCTCCATTTTGGCGAACGTCTGTTTGGCGGCTGCCAATCGTTCCGGTGACAGACGTCTGAATTTTGCGAAGACTTGGGGTCCTGTCGTCTTGATATGGTGATAAATACCGTGCTTGGCAGGAACCGTGGGCGTTTGGTGAAGTTCTGGACGGAAAACTTCCGGGTACGACGTGAGGAGGTGTGCGTAGTCATCTGTGGGTGCTCTGATGTGGAGAGCGAGGTTAGAGGGGGTGGGTTGAAGAGGTGTCGACAAGAACGAGTGGAAATGAGAGAGGAAATCCGCACCGAGGATTGGCATTGTGACGTCAGCAACGAGAAACTTCCAATTGAATTTACCGTTTCCGAACGATAATGTGAGGTTCTCGTAACCGTAGGTGGGTATTGCAGATCCGTTAGCAGCTACCAAGCGGACGTCGGCAGATGTAGACAGACTGCATCATGTAAAAAGAAAAGATTAGAAACACGGAAGGCCACTGCCACTAGCGATGGCCTACTTACACTGACAATCCTCGGCACATTTCTTCGCGGTTGCCCCGAATCTGAAGTGGTAGTAGCAAAACTGTGGCAGATGGGAGGCAGTAAGTGGCACGAGCGATTCTTGGGTTGTGAGTGGCTTTGTCCCCGCTTCGGCACGTCACGAGGTAGGTGTGTATGTCCTACAGCATTCATGTCAGCTTCGGTTGACGTTGAATAGGCATCCTCTTCGTCAGGGGTGGAGGCGTTGATGGAGGTCTTGAAGTGGCTGTCCATAAGGGCGTCGGCTTTGGTCATCAAGTCCTTTATGGGTAAACTATCGACATCGGGTATGGCATTGCGTATAGGTCCGGGTAAACGGCGTATCCACAGGGCACGAAGTAGATTCACCTCACGAGGAGAGCCGTCTGCGGCAGGTTGAAGGCGAGCGATACTGGTCATTTCCCTGAGGGCAAGCGAAGACCTTTGGTCCCCTAACGGTTGTTGAGAGAGCCTGAAAAGCTTTGCTATACAGGCGGCTGGCGACGGCGAGTACTGCTGCAGAAGGTATGTTTTGAGGGCGTCATACGCTATTGGGGTGTCTCCTTGTTCACAAAGTCAGTAGGATATTTTTTGGAAGGATTCCTCGGGTATTGCCGCGAGAACATAATCTGCTTTGGTGGTTGAGCGAGTTACGCCGTTGATGCAAAACTGGACTTTTGCGCGCTGAAACCAAGCAAACGCCTCTCTGCTGGCGAACAGTGAAAGTTTCAATGGAATAGCTGCAGCTCCAACTTCTGTAGAGTCCGTCATGGTATCAATGATGGAGGGGCGAGGGGGGTGGGGGTGGAAGCCGGTGGGAGCGAGTCGACTTCTGGGGTCACCAATGTGATGGCTGAGAGAAAGGTTATGACTCAAAGGCAGGATGCAATCAACTGAGTAACTTTATTAAAAAAACTTTCCTTAATATACAAAACTTCAAGGCAACAGGAAAATACATGTTCGAGAAAATGACAATGTTACATAGGCGACACGCAGACATGTCTATTCTGGTTCTTTTTAGTGCGAGGGAAGAGCGTAGATACAAGCATAATATATACAAAATAATTTATGTAAGATCGTGTGACACGGGTGGTACACAAGCATGACCCAGGACATACCAGATTCGGACTCGGTATAATATCTCATCAATGAGTGACTTGATTCTTGAAAAATCAGACAATGCAACTGTTTGTCCTACTACAAGCCTAATTTTGAAGGTTTTCCAATAATATGATACAAACATCCTCATGGTGCCTCGCCCGGTTGACTTAATTTTGGGGAAAACTGTTTACTTTTGTGTGACAATTTTAATTCATTTCCTCTCTAATCTGAATGGGTGATGTTTATTTGTCTATATTATATTATTTGTGCTATTTGTTAAAGAATTGGATATTCTAAACAGCCGTCGATACGATCCCTTTTGCGTTATTTGAAATGTTAATATTAATTATTGTTTCGATTTGTTTTGCATGCAGTTCTTTTTTCTTTGTTTTCTCTTTTTACGAATTGTGAATTGTGAAATGTGTTTATATATTTGGACCGCTGTGTAATTTTATAATAATTTGTTATTTCTGTGGAGAATGGTCAATAAAGTATCTATCTAAGTGATAAATGAGTAGCGTGGGGGGTGGAAGAAACTGTCACTAAAGGATGATTGATTGAGTGAACATCTGTATTTTCAATTGTATCGAGATTACAGAAAGTAATTGCACAATACCGATGCTATAAGTTTGCGAGTACAAAAAGCTAAGGGTAAAAGTGTTATTAAATAGGAATGTTTCAATTCATGACCAGCACTGATTGTATGGAAATGAGGCTTTAAGAAACTACTTCATATTCCTGACTTAATATTTCAAGACAAATGAGCAACTACATTTATGGATTCAGGTGACTTCGCCCTTTGTTGTTATAAGAGTTCGTGGCTAAGTTCCCCTTGTTAAGGGTAGAGGAGCCTCTTAATCTCTTGTGAGGGAGGACTCTCCAAAATCAAACTTTTCTTCTCTAGTCTTCAGTAGTGCCATAGCCTCTGTACCATGGTCTTCCACTGTCTTGGATTACACATATTTTGCTTTAGGGTATTCTCGGGCACACTATTCTATCTTGTTTCTCTTCCTCCTGTTATTTTGATTTTTTTATAGTTTATATATGAAAGATTTATTTTATTGTTATGATTGTTTTTATTCTTTTCTTCTAGTTTTTCCTTATTTCCTGTCCTCATTGGGATATTTCTCCTGTTGGAGCCTTTAGGCTCATGCCATCCTACATTTCCAACTAGTTTGTAGATTAGGTAAAGATAATATATATATATATATATATATATGCATATATAATATATATATATATATATTTATATATACACATATATATAAACATATATATATATATATATATATTTGTATATATATATATATATATATGTATATATATATATATATATATACATATATATAAATATATATATATATATATATATATATAAATATATGTATATAAATATATATATATATATATATATATTTATATATATATTATATATATATATATATACATATATAATATATGTGTGTGTGTGTATTTATATATATATACCTATATGTAAAAATATAAACATATATATACACACACACACATACACACACATATATATATAGTATACTATATATGTGTGTGTGTGTATTTATATATATATATACCTATATGTAAAAATATAAACATATATATACACACACACACACACATATATATATATATATATATAGATATATATATATATATATATTATATCAATGCATATATGTTTGTGTATGTATAAACATATGTATATATATATATATATATATACTGTATATATGTGTGTGTGCGCGTGTGTGTGTGTGTGTGTGTAAATAGTTATATATATATAGATATATATATACTGTGTATATATATATATATATATGTGTGTGTGTGTGTAGTGTGTGTATATATATATAGTATATATATACACACACACGCGCGCGTGCATGCGCACACAAACACACACACACACGCGCGCATGCACACACAAACACACACACACACACACACAGCACATATATATATATATATATATATACAGCCTTGTTCTAGAATTTCCTTACCAATATCATTCCAACGCATCTCAGCTAGAGCAAATTTATTCAAACTATATTTCATAAATTCCTTCTCCACTTGAGGTAGCTTCCTAATCTGATTCATGGTTCAAACATTCCAATAAGAGTTTTAAAATTCACTTTACTATTTTTAAACCTTGAGATTCTTAGCACCTCGTTACTCCCTGGACTGGAGTACATTCTTTCATTTTTATTTTCCTCTGTCTTACTAAATTTATAGAAGATTCATTGGCTGAATTCATCAAAGGATTGGCATTTCCTTAAGATTTGCAGTGCCTACCTAACTAAGGTGAGTGACTCTCGCTGTTCCATACTAATTTCATAAGATCATCCATCCCAAATAAAAGCTTCAAATTGCACTTTTGTATCACTTTAAACCTACTCCGTCACCCTGCTGTCATTGACTTCATCGACTATTAAGGAATTATTTCCTCCAGCCCCAAGTTTTCTTTACTCCACCAGGTTCCTCAACCGCTTAAATAACCGGTGGTAAAAGTGGATTGCTTTAATATACTAAATAATAGGCTAAATATAAGATTCAAAGTATTATATAATAAAGTATTTCTTATCTTACGTTACTAATTCTTAACTAATCACACTTCAATCGGAATCAATGAACATTGATATCATGATACTAGGTAATTATCTCTCATCTATTAATTAATGTACAGTTTTCTTATTTATCCTAATGGACAGTAAAACGCCGAAATTGATAAAAAAGAATAAATTACAGAATTCCTAGATCCCCAAATATATAAAGGAATTTACTGATATCGAGGAACTCTTATGGTAATTTCCTGGACAATTGTCATTATGAATAACGAAATATATTTTTTTTTGCATATGACTTTTTGATATGATTTTCTTATTAATCTTCAATGAAGAAAAGGTATTGTTTACTAAAGTTGAAAGTTTATTAATTGTGAATTTTTGTTTTTAATTTGATACGAAAT
>NC_090736.1:106348836-106351336 GCF_036898095.1 Palaemon carinicauda
TTCTGTGATCGAAAGATTGTTATTTTGCGATCGTATGATCTTATACTTATTCTTGTAAAGTTTGGATATTTATTTTAGTTTGTACTCTTCTTGCGCCACGGGCGACATTCAAAATGCCTTTCAACTTGCAACAATTTATTGTATCACCACGGAATCATGTGGAATCTCTCACAGTTGCCACAAAAACTGACCTAAAGAATCTAGCTCGCCATTATGATGTACAGGTTCCCGCAACTGCCGTAAAATGTGTAATTCTCAGTCATATTTTGAACTTCCTTGTAGATGAAGATATTGTTCCAGAAGAAGAATTGGCTGACGTTCGAGCTCTAACAGTTACCAATCCAAATGGTGACTTGTATGAACTAAGTCTACAGCTGGAGTTGGAAAAGATGAAGATGCAAGCCGCAACTGCCGCCACTGAGGTAGAAGAAAGGAAAGCCGCTGCTGCTGAACGAGCCGCAACTGCCGCCGCTGAGGTAGAAGAAAGGAAAGCCGCTGCTGCTGAACGAGCCGCAACTGCCGCCGCTGAGGTAGAAGAGAGGAAAGCCGCTGCTGCTGAAAGAGCCGCAACTGCCGCAACTCTGGTAGAACGAGAAAGAGCCGCTGCTGCTGAACGAGCCGCAACTGCCGCCGCTGAGTTAGAAGAGAGGAAAGCCGCTGCTGCTGAGCGCAAGGCTGCTGCCGCTGCTTCCCTAGAACGTATCAAGGTGGAAACTGCTTTGGAGCAACAAGAAAAAGCAAGTGAACAGAAAAACAACGCTCTCCGTGTTAGGCTGCAGATTGAGAGAGAAGCGGCCACAGTAACAGAACGGGATCTGGCATTTATAAGACTGAAAGAAAAGGAAGAAGGTAAGCTAATTCCCGAACCCTTTGATGTGGGCAAGGTGCAGAAATTGCTGCCCACATTTGAAGAACGGGAACCTGATAACTACTTTTCTGTGTTCGAAGACACAGCCAAGAATCTCAATTGGCCTCAGGACAAATGGTATTTGATCATCCGGAACTCATTTAAAGGTAAAGCATTATCTGTATGTGCCACTATGTTAGAGGAACATGATTATTTCATAATTAAACAGGCAATCCTTGATGCTTATTCTATTACTGCGGAAGGTTATAGGCAAATATTTCGTAATAGTCAGAAGCAAGTTCAGCAGACCTTTTTAGAATTTATGAATGGAAAGATTAAACAGTTTCAGAAGTGGGTAGACAAAGTAGATGTCAAAACTTTTGAGCAGTTGAAAGATTTAATAGTAATGGAGGAGTTCTTAAGGAAAATACCAGGTAGCATTAATGTGTATCTAAGAGAGCAGAATGAATCTGACCCTAAGAAAGCCGCTTTAAAGGCAGATGACTATGCTCTTATTCATAAAGTAGGTAAAACCCCATATAGAGAAACTAGACCTAAGGAAACTTGTACATACTGCAAACAAGAAGGACATCATATTTCAGAATGTCCTGATCCACATTGTGCAGCTTCATACTTAAAGAGAAAACCTAATCCCCCTCAATTCTCTCCTAAGCAAATGAATCTGCCCAAACAGGAACCAAAACCTAAGGTGGAGAAGAAAAAGACCTTCCATTGTGCATCACACGAGTCCCAAGCGTTTGCACCCTTCACTTGCTCAGGCAAAATAAATGGTAAACCTGTAACCATACTCAGAGACACTGGATCCTCTCAAACGATCGTCTCTCCTAAAGTAATACGACCTAAAGGTGAAACTCACAGGTATGTTGCAGTTAATGACTTAACCAGTAAGTCTATGTTGCCTCTCATTAATGTAAACCTTCATTGTCCTTATTTCTCTGGAACTACTGAAGTAGCTGTAAATCCAGAACTGTTACCATGCAAGAATGTAGATGTAATCCTGGGTAATGACATAGCTAACTCTGTTGTCTTAACAAACTTAATAGCAGTATCTCCAGGTGATGTTGTACAGGAGGAATGCTTAGCAGTGACACGAAGCAGAAAAAAGGACACCCCTACTGAATCATCATCAAACCCGTTGCCAGTCTCTGAACCTATGGATTTCAACGAGTTGATGAGTACATACAAGATCCAACCTGATTCCTTTAGCTATCAACAAAGGAAAGATGTCACTCTACAGCAGTGTTTCAACCAAGTGAAACCAAAGGATACCAACAAGTGTTCTTATTTTTATATTAATAATAATGTACTAATGAGAAAATTCAGGTCCAGCAAGAACAGTCATCTAGAAACCTGGAAGGATCTATTCCAGGTAGTTGTTCCTAAGGATATAAGACCTCTGATCCTAGAATTGTCTCACTCTGCTGACTCTCATCTTGGTATCACTAAAACATATGAATGCATCAGTCAAGACTTTTATTGGCCAAACATGAAGAATGACATTAAAGAGTACGTAAAAACATGTACAACATGTCAAAAAGTAAGTAGTCCTAATGTGAAAGTACCAGTTGCACCATTAAAACCTATACTTGTGCCTAAAGAACCTTTCAGTAAGATCATAGTAGATTGTGTAGG
>NC_090736.1:106370341-106387841 GCF_036898095.1 Palaemon carinicauda
CCTCTTCACAGCACATTCAACAAAAATCATCTCAGCAGTTATTCATCGTATGTATGTTTTTTAACGATAGCTTCGACTTAAAACCAATTGATTCATTTAATGGTGCATCGAGGTCTTCCTTAGCTTCAGCTATATCTGTCCAATTATTCAATTCACATCTTCTATTCATATCCTCCCTAAGAGTTCCATCAGATGTTGTCTTTCTTCATTTTTTGTTGATATAACAGATCCATCTAATTTTTTCTATGGGAATATGCCTCTTCTGCTCCCTATGGATATTTCATTATTAATCTTATGAGCAAATTCTATGCCATAGTCACTATCAGAATTCATTGATTGGTCAGCCTCCTCTGCTTTCCTGCCTGAATATTCTATCCTGCCATTCCTGGTTTCAATTTTGACATCACTACCAATACTAGACTGCTTAGCAAGCTCTTCTTGTAATTTTTATTACTTTCTCGAAATATTTGTCGTCTTTTTATTATATCCCAGTTACCTTGTGATATCAATAGCTTTCCCATTGTAACTCCATGTTTTAAAACTTTATTACCAGTAGACTGATTGATGCTATATATATCACACCATTTTTCAATATTTGTCTGCTCTTAGTCTTTCAAAACCTCTAAGACTAAATTGAATATTATATTGAATAGCAATTTTTTTTGTGCTAATCTTCTAGGAGATTACTTATACTCAACATAGGTAATGCCTTCAGTTTTAATTTCACTATGGCAATAAGGAGCTGATGATCACCACCTGCACCTCTATAGATTCCTACATTTCTGAGAGTCCTCCTTCTCTCTTTATTAACAAATATGCGTTCTATTTGATTATTTTAATACTATATGGTAAAAGCCATATAAACTTATGGATGGCATTGGGCTGTAAATAAGTACCTCAAATAACAAGATTGTTTGTTGACCGAAAAAAAAAATGAAATGTGCTCCATTTCCATTTCCAACTTCGCCAAGACCCTCAACACCCATTGCATTTGCTACACTTTGATTATTACTTCCATCTTTAGCATTGAGGTCACCAATTACAGTTTTCATATCCCTCTCTGGGATCTCCTCTCATATATTTTGCAGTTCTTTTTCGTATTAATTTCCTTCCATCAGAGGAGTCATTTGCTGGTGCATACGAAACTATGATATTTATCCTAGATTTATTTGATTTAAACTTTTAGAAAAACAATTTACTATTTACAGGACTCCACTTACTTAATGCCTTATATGCTCTTGGTGACATCATCAATTCTTTCTCTTTCAACTCCAATCCCCTTCCAATGTGTTTTACTCAGTGCCAAGATATCCAAACTATATTTTAAAAAAAATAATCTCCATTTGCTGTAACCTCCAAATCTGATTCATGTTTGTAACATTTCAATTACCAATTAAAAAATTTTCTTTAGTATTTATAAATTGTGAGATTCTTAGCACTCCTCAATGCCTGGGACTGGTGGTTATTCTGACATTTTCTCTTGTCATAGACTGCCTAAATCCATAGAGGATTCAGTAGTTGGATTCATCAGAGGATGGCCAGTTCCTTGTGATCTACAGTGTCAACCTTACTATGGCATATGACATGTGTAGGACCATACTAATTACACTAAGATCATTTGCCAGGCTTCAGGAGTAGAAGCGTGAAAGTCGTTTTTTCTATTGCTTAAACCCAGTCCGTAACTCTGCTGCTAGTGACTTCCTCGAGATTTAGGGGAGCATTTCCTCGACACGAAAAGTTCTTGTTATTCTATCATGTCGCATTTCCGCTCATATTACCTTTAACAATGATGGATTACTAGGATATACCATTGTGTATATATATATATATATATATATATATATATATATATATATATATATATATATATATATATATATATATATATATATATATATATATATATACTAAGGCTCTTCCCCCAATTATGGTGGGTAGCTGACATCAAACAAATGAAACAGGAAAGGGGACCTCTCCTCTCTACGTTCCTCCCAGCCTGGAAAGGGACTCAATTAAATTTGGCTGGCACTGCTAGGGGTGCCACAGCCCACCCTCCCCCGTTATTCACCACAGATGAAGCTTCATAACACTGAATCCCCTATTGCTGCTACCTCCGCGGTCATCCAAGGCATCGAAGGAAGCAGCAGGGCCTACCGGAACTGCGTCACAATCGCTCGCCATTCATTCCTATTTCTACAACGTTCTCTTGCCTCTCTCCCATCTATCCTCCTATCACCCAGAGCTTCCTTCACTCCATCCATCCACCCAAACCTAACCCTATCTACTGGAGATACACCAGCCATACTCCTTAGACATTTCATCTCAAACACGTGCCATTTCTGTCTCTCCGTCACTTTCCTTCCCCACAACTGCGATCCATACATCACAGTTGGTACATTCACTTTCTCATACAGAACTCTCTTTACATACATGCCTAACCCTCTATTTTCTACTAATCCCTTGACTGCCCCCAACACTTTGCATCCTTCATTCACTCGCTGACGTACATCTGCTTCTACTCCACCATTTGCTGCAACAACAGATCCCTAGTATTTAAAGTGATCCACCTCCTCAAGTAACTCTCCATTCAACATGACTTTCAACCTCGCACCACCTTCCCTTCTTGTACATCTCATAAGCTCACTCTTACCCATGGTAACTCTCAACTCCCTTTTCTCACACCCTTCCAAATTCGGTCACAAATCCGCCAAGCTTCTCTTCCGCGTCTGCAACCAACACAATATAATCCGCAAACAACAACTGATTTACATCTCATTCATGGTCCTTCTCTTCTACCAGTTTCAATCCTCGTCCAAGCGCTTAAGCATTCACCTCTCTCACCATTCCATCAACATACAAGTTAAACAACCACGACGACATCCCACATTCCTGTCTCCGCCCCACTCTCACCGGAAACCAATTGCTCACTTCATGTTTTATCCTAACACACGCTTTACTACTTTTGTAGAAACTTTTCACTGCTTGCAACAACCTTCCACTAACTATATAACCTCATCACATTCCACATTGCTTCTCTATCAACTCTTTCATACGCTTTCTCCAGATCCATAAACGCAACATACACCTCCTTACCTTTTGCTAAATATTTCTTGCATATCTGCCTAACTGTAAAAATCTGATTCATACAATCCCTACCTTTTTTTAAAACCACCCTGTACTTCTAAGATTGCATTCTCTGTTTTATCCTTAATCCTATTTGTCAGTACTCTACCATACACTTTTCCCACCACACTCAACAAACTAATACCCCTTGAATTACAACACTCATGCACATCTCCCTTACCCTTATATAGTGGTACAATACATGCAAAACACAATCTACTAGTACCATTGACGACACAAAACACATATTAAAAAATCGTGCCAACAATTCAAATACAGTCAAACCCCCTTCCTTCAACATAGCTCTCACACCATCCATACCAGATGCTTTTCCTACTCTTGTTTCATCCAGTGCTCTCCTTACTTCCTCTCTTATAATCTCTCTCTCATTCTCATCTTCCATCACCGGCACCTTAACACCTGCAACTGCAATTATATCTGCCTCCCAATTATCCTCAACATTCAGTAAACTTTCAAAATATTCTGCCCACCTTTTCCTGGCCTCCTTTCCTTTTGACAACCTTCCATTTCCATCTTTCGCTGTCTCTTCAATTCTTGAACCAGCCTTCCTTACTCTCTTCACTTCTTTTCAAAACTTCTTATTCTCTTAATATGAATGACCCAATCCCTGACCCTACAAGAGGTCAGCTGCTCTCTTTGCCTCACTTACTTTGTGCTTTACTTCCCCATTTTTCTCTCTATATCTTTCATACTCCAACAAACTTCTTGCCATACATCACTTGCAAGCTCAACAAGATTTTTTTTTTACTAACCTCCTATCCTCCTCTAAATTACCAGTTTCTCTTACTTCCACTTCGTCATATGCCATTTTCAACCTTTCTTCATATTTACTTTTGCCCCCGGTTTTATTAGCTCTTCAGCCCTCACTAACTCCCTTTTACATCCACCTACTCTATTCCCCCACTCTTTTGCCACAACTAATTTTCCTTCCACCAAAAAATTTTCAGACGTGCCGTTAGCCATATCCCTATGCACGTGCATGTCTTTTAATCTTCCAAACATTCTTTAAGTTATCAACACATAATCCATTAATGCCCTTTCCACCACTCTTCCATTTGCCATTCTTACCCATGTATACTTGTTTTTATCTTTCATTTTGAAAAAGCTAGAACCTATCACCATCTCCTGCTCAACACACATATCTACAAGTCCCTCACCACTCTCATTTTCACCTGGTATGCCATATTTTCAAATGACACCTTCTACCTCTCCAGCGCCCACTCTAGCATTTAAGTCACCCATGACCATTACATAATTCCTTCTACCCAGTCCATCTACACACCTAGTTAACTCGTTCCAGAACTCATTCCGCTCTTCTTCACTTTTCTCATAACCTGGCCCATACGCACTAACAAAAGCCTAACATTCTCTACCCACCCTAACCCATACCCATATTAACGTAGATGATAATTCCATCCATTCCACATCTTTATCTTTCGTCCATTCACTCAGTAATAAAGCCACACCTTCTATTGTTCTTCCCTTTTCTATCCCAGACACTCTACCAGATATTTCACGAAACCTCACTTCATCTTTCCCTTTTATCTTTGTCTCACACAAAGCCAATATATCCATCCCTCTATTCCTAAACATACTTCCAATCTCACATCTTTTACTCTCTATTGTACTACATCCCCGCTCATTCAAACCCTTCAAAAATAGAGTGCGGGGAGCAGTCACTCTCCCCCCACCTCCACCTCTTTGATATCTCACAGTATTATAATACAGGAGAGGGGGTGTTCCCAGACCCCTCGTCCCGTCCCTTTTAGTCGCCTCTTACGACACGCAGGGATACGTTGGCGCTATGCTAATTGTTTTTATGCCCCTGCGACCACAGGTGACATATATATATATATATATATAAATATATATATATATATATATATATATATATATATATATATATATATATATATATATATATATATATATATATATATATATATATATATATATATATATATATATATATATATATATATATATATATATATATATATATATATATATATATATATATATATATATATATATATATATATGTAATAATTAATATTACATGTTTAAAACACATGACGTAATATGTCATTTTGGATGAAGATGCTAGCCGTGGGACTTGCTGTAGTCATTCAAATCATAAACAGGACGCACAATGCAGCCTCAACAATGTAACATTTTTCTTAAACGTCAACACCAATGCATCAGCGTGTGAAAGTTTGTGACGTCACCGGATGCAGGTGTCTTCCGAGATTGTGACAAAACTTCTATGTCAACTAAGCATACGATATCTGTGATATCGATAATTTAGTCAGTTCATATCTATACTTCACCAGAATTGGTCATCTGACCAAACCAGCTCCCTCCAGTGATGGAGATGCTTAACTCTGTTATTTTTAACAAATAAATACTTTTAAAGCTAATAAGATGTACTTCGTTATCCAGCTATACACATCTTAAACAACACATACTCAATGTGTGCTTATAAAAGTAGCACACTAATAAATGGTGGCAGCGGTTAAACTCTAAGAATTTGAGAAAGATCTTCAAGACTTCAAAATAAAAGCTGTAAAACCAGAGAATGATCTTCAAGACTTCAAAATAAAAGCTGTAAAACCAGAGAAAGATCTTCAAGAACTCAACATTATCTACATGAATATACAGTTTTGACTAAGTAATATAGTCCATCGAAATAGTTAACATTAATGAATGTTATGAATACAAACCGATGAACTGGATCTTCAATCAACATCCTAGGAAACCCAAGGACTGGCGTTCAACGTTTGCAAAACATACCCAGGAAGCACTATATTCAACAAGAAACTCGAATGATACATCGCTAATAAAACATCAAGAGAGAGAGGATGTGTCGACATCACACATACCCATATACTGTATAAGCTAAGTACAAATTTTTGAATTCATTCCAGTTTAGGCAGTATCACGAGTTGTTAGTCGATTATTACTGGGGTGAGTGAATTGCTAATCTTTTGTTTCTGTTCATTAAAGGAAACTGTGTTCAACTCCGAATTCTCATCTAGAATTTTTCTCTCTTTGTGCTAATTCCTTTTTCTTTCAGAAATTCTCGGGAAATGTTTTGGGATTAGTAACATTGTTTGGGGAATTTTGTTATACATATGCGTTTACGCAGTGGACGTCTGTACTCATATAGATATTTTGATAGAATTGCAAGGGGTCGAAGAGATAGGAAAAGAAATACAGCAATCATGACTCCCCCTGTGAGCCCTACCCCTGGACCTAGTGGCGTAGGCCAGACTAATCCTCCTCCAATTGTGACACTTGTAAATGCCAGGTCAGCAATCCTTCCTTTTCAGGGTCGGGTCAACGGGTTCTTGCCACAAAATGTGGAGTCATGGATTTCATCCGTTGATGCCCATTTAAATGCCAAACAAATCGTAGACCCTTTTGTACAATTACAAGAAGCTAAAAGTTTTATAGATTTTTCTAAGGGGGATGCGAGTGCGTATTTAAGAGGTGTTTCATTTCAAGAAGCAGTTACCTGGGATGATTTCAAAGTTTGGTTACGCACGGTCTATGGGGGTGAGGAAGCCTTGGATGTAGTATTAACGTTACGAAATACACTTAATCAAGCCACTATGAATCGGCTTAATGTTATTGAGAGAGCAGCTCTCATAGCTGATAGGCTTAATGAATATCAGGACATTTTAGGCCATTCCACTTGGGTTACTAGCGATAACATCTCTGTGAAAGATTTTTTACGATTAATGTATTTAACTTGCATGACACTTATGTTGCCTGAAGCTTTAGTGCGGTGTTTTGATAAGAAGTTAACGCCTGCAAGTACGGAATTGGATGTCTATAAACAGATAAAGAAACACATGTCCAAGTGTCCAGATCTCGATCCCGTGTTAACTCTAGTTTTTGCAAAGAATGAAACAAAGCCACAAACAGTGAACGTAGTTAGCAGTCAAATAGCGGGAATGACGTGTTATAATTGCAAACGTCAAGGTCACTTAAGCGCGGACTGCAGAACGAAATTCTGCTCGATTCACAACAGTGCAACACATTCATATAGCCAATGTTACTCGCGTAAGACACAACAGAATCCCAGAAATACACAGTCAATTCCACTGTCAGTTCCATATGGAAATAAAAAGAAAAATCCTCATTTTAACAATATGAAGAAACAACCAAATGTCAATGCAGTTCAGAGTCCAAAACAAACAAACACTACTTCGAATATCGCTGAGCCTGGGTCGTCAAAGTAGACCTCGCAAGGTCAGACTAATTTTCAGAATGTGCAGAGCAAAGCAAATACCACATAGTTAACTCTAGAGGGGAGGAGAGTGATGTTGGGTCAAGGTCATTCATGTCAACATCAATATTATTGAATAATCAATTTAATGTTTTATCAGATAATTGTGAGACAATAGATTTTCCTATGAAACACACGGCCAAATTAAGTAAAACAGTGCATGCTCCCGTAGATTTGCAACGAATTCATACAATAATAAGCCAAAATGAGTTACGGCCAACCTTATATGCTGTAAATTTAGAACACAAATCCTTTACATTATTTTTTGACTCTGGTAGTCCACGTGATATCATGAATTTGAAGACACATCATTTGTTGTTTTCGAACTTTCCGATTGAAAAATCCGGAATTAGACTTTCGGGTATAGGAAATAATGAATTAAATGTCATAGGCATAACTCAGGTTCAGTTCAAAGTCGGTAAACGCACGTTTGCCGATACATTTGTTGTTTTAAAAAACATTAATATGTATCCAGCTGTAATTATAGGATACCCATCTATGGGAAATCAAAACATTATCTTAGCCCCTGCCAAGCACGGCGTGTATATCAAAAGGGAAATTCTATAAGTCTTCTAATACCATAAAATCAGTTTTGGATAAAAAGGAGACGACAAATGTAACCATAACGTACGTTGAAGAACCAATAACTTGCCTCACTAATAAAGAAATAATATACGCGACCCAGCAGAATTATCGTTCACCCGTAATATCATCTTGCACACAATCTATCGAACCAAACGTACCTTCGAATTTAATAGTGCAAATAAAGAAAACATTACCGGGATCTGAAATATTAATCCTTCCCGATACTTTGAAAACTAACGGATTGTCTGTCACACAAGCTATTTATACAGTAGGCTCACATCAACAATGTAATATTGAAGTCTGTAATCATTTAAATATCACTTTAGTAATTCACAAAAATCAACATATCTTGGATGTAGAAGTTTATAAACATAATATTCTTACCGTTGCTGAAATCAATCACTCTCAATCAGTTGCGGATGAATCCCTTTTGCGATCTATTAAAAATAAAATCAATAAAGACATTCAAGATGAAGAAATTCAGCAGAAAATTTTTGGACTTTTAACTAAATATCATGATGTTTTTTCCACTACGGATGGATCCTTAGGAAAAACAGATGTGATCGAGCATCAAATAAGGTTAAAGGACAAGCAGAAAATTATCTATGTACCCTCGTACAGACTCCCTATGAAATTCCAGAATGAAATAAATGATGAAGAAGGTAAAATGCTAGAAGAGGGAGTCATTAGGAAATCAAACAGCCCTTATAATTTTCCTTTAATAGTTGTACCGAAAAAAGATCGAACATGGCGTATCTGCGTCAACTTTCGTCGTCTAAACGAGGAAACGATCTCTGATCGATTCCCAGTGCCATGTACTGACGATATTTTGTCTTTGTTAGGTCAGAATAAATATTTTACTAGTTTGGACTTACTTAAAGGCTTTCACCAGATATCATTAGAAGAAGATAGTATCCCATACACAGCCTTCAGCACAGCCAGGGGACATTATGAATTTTTAAGGATGCCTTTTGGTTTACGTTGTGCTCCTATAACATTTACAAGAATGATTGACATAGTGTTTGGACACTTGTTAGGGGATATATTGCATGCCTATATGGATGATCTTGTAATCTTTTCCAACACCTTAGAAGAACATCGACGTAAGTTAGAACTAGCACTACACAGATTAAGACAACATAACTTAAGGGTAAAGATTATTAAGTGTGAATTTTTCAAAACAGAATTAATATATTTGGGTTTCATGGTGTCAAGCCAAGGTCTTAAAGTAGTCCATGATAAGGTGTAGGCTATACGTAATTTTCCCATACCTACTAATGTCAAGGGAATACAGCAATTTCTGGGTTGTAGTGGATATTACAGGCGTTTTATACGCAACTATTCAATAATAGCCGCTCCTTTAACTGATCTTACGAAGAAGGGCGTAGATTTCATATAGTCTGAGCAACATCAATAGGCGTTTAATACTTTGAAAGATGAACTGTGTAGTTCTCCTATCTTAAAATTTCCTGACTTCGGTAAGGAATTCTTCATTGCAACAGATGCCTCAGACTTAGGAGTAGGAGGGGTATTGCTTCAGCAATATGATAAACAATTTTTCCCGATAGCTTTCTATTCTCGAAAATTGAGAACTTCCGAAAGTAAGTATGCAGTAATAGACAAGGAAGGGCTAGCTATTGTTAATTCGCTAGTGCATTTTAAGTTCATAATTTACGGTTATCCCGTTAAGGTTCTTACTGACCATAAACCACTAACAGAGTTCTTTAAAGGCTTCAACCACAGCCCTAAACGAACTCGGTGGCATTTGATCATTCAAGATTTTGGCGCAAGAATCGGGTATTTACCTGGGAAAGCAAATATCATTGCGGATGCATTATCACGCAACCCCCTGTCATCTTGTACGGAGCCTTTAGCTGAATTAATAGATATATCAACATCCATGCCTATTGTAAAAATATCTGAACAAGAAGATTTAGGCTGGAGCGCTGAATTGTTACAGACTGAGCAAAGAAAAGATCAGAAAATAGAAAAAATTATAAATGCTTTGAAAGGCAATCATAAAGAAAAGGATTATATAAAGTATAAGCAGCAGAATTATATAATCAAAGATAATATTCTGTGTAGGACTGTGACAAGGAAAACCCGCAATACACCACATGTAACTAACGACAAGGTAGTAGTACCAATCTCACTTAATTCCACTGTCCTGAATTGGTTGCATTCAAATCCATTACATGGACACCCGGGGTTCTCATTAATGTCACAGAAAGCCAAATCATTGTTTTATTGGCATACAATGCTTACAGATATAAAAAGACACATAGCTAATTGTCGCACATGTCAGGAAAACAAAGGGCACACGAAAACACCTGTCAGCCTAGGAGCTTATCCTGTGCCCAATCAACCCTTTGAAAGAATACATTAAGATTTGTTAACAGGATTTTACGAGTCAGACAGAGGAAATAAGCACCTCTTAGTAATTATAGATGCTTTAACTCGATATACAGAACTAATAGCCCTTAAAACTAAAACTGCGATTGAATGCGCTAGGAAATTCCACACATGATAATCTCAGACTCGGGTGGTGAATTTAATAATCACTTTCTTACCTCATTGTGTGAATTCCTCAGCATAAAAAAAATAAATACCATGATATATCACCCAGAGTCGAATGGGCTAGTGGAAAGAGCAAATAGGAAAATATTAAATATATTAAGAGTAACACTATGGGGATCAGACCCCAACTGGGATATTGCAATACCGGCGGCACTGAGTACTCTGAATCATTCATATCATATATCAATTAAAATGTCACCGCATGAAGCATTGTATGGTACCCCAGTTAGAACGCCTTTCCATGTATTAACGCCTACAACTAATCTATCAAATCCTTTAAAAGAATGTATAAATGCAAGTATAAGTCGATATGATATCCTTCGAAAGAATTTAGAAGAATCACAAATCATAATGAAAAGGAATCATGATAAAACAGCGAAACCAACTAAAACATATACCGTGGGTGATAACATCTATATTCAAATCAATGAACGAAAAGGGCTCAATTATAAACTAACACCTAAGTTTGAAGGCCCATTTACTATTTTGGAAACATTAACGGCCAATAGGTTTAGAGTTCAAAACGTATCCTAACCCACGGATGAGAGAATAGTACCATTGGCTCACATAAGAAATTAAAAAGAAAAGAGAGGAAAAGAAGTGAGGCAATTTTTTTTTTATTTTATGTGATTAAAAGTTTTCTTTTCAATACAGGAGTAATTACATATATTTTTCTCGTTACAGGTTTCCAAGATGAATTTTTTGTTGTTGGGAGTGATATTGTTCGCTCAGACATTTTTCTCGTGTGGGATGAGCTCTAAAACTAAAAGTATAAATTCTAAATATGGCACTATAGTTGAAAGACAAGAAGACGTTTTTATTACATCAACCAACGTAGTTGTAGAAGTGAATATGCAAGCAATTTTTCTGCAAGAGAATGCGGTCACTAGCTTAAAAACCGCCATTTCAAGGTTTTCTGCCTCATTGGATGAGTTGCATAGAAGACATTTTCATTTGACTACTAAGAGTTTGCTTGGATCAACATTAAAAGTTGCAGAGATGCTATCTGATGACTTGAAAAATAAAACTTACGGGACAGGATCTTTGACTTATGACCTTTTGATGTGGACTGTAGGACACGAACATAAAGAAAGACGAAATCCGTTTATTTATGCTGCATTAAACATCTTTGGGTCTGTTGCAAGTTTAGGTTTAGGAATTTCCAATCGTCTTAAAATTAGTAATCAAAATAAGAAAATTGAGTTCTTGACTCATGAAGATGAATTGATTATGTCAGAACTAAGGAATCAGTTAGCTTCAATCAATAAAATTATGGATTTAGTAAATGAACATTCAAATAATATCATTCAGATTATGGAAGTACAGGATTTGTTGGCAACATTAACGTATTATGATTCAAAGATAGATCACATACATAACAGAATTGCACATTTCATTGAGAAATCCAAGGATTATGTAGAAGCTATCACGTTAGCAACTAAAGGTGTACTGTCGCCCCATTTGTTGCCTATAAATTACTTAAAGTTAATTCTGGAGAACGGAAGGGATAAACTAGGCTATGCTCCTTTATTAGATGAACATAGGTTAGAATTTTATTACAGCCTAATTACAGTAAACGTTGATAATAACAAGATTAGGATTACACTCCCCTTTGATTCTTCTGATGCCTGGCAATCTTACAGGATATTACCATTCCCGATTTTCATGACGAATCACTCAAATCCAGTAATATCCAGTTCGACAGGACACGTATTGATTTCCCCAGACAAGGAAACATATACGGTCATTAAAAACTTAAATCAATTAACTCAATGCTCAGACGCAATGGATAGAAAAATATGTACAGCTGACTCATTTGAATTCCATAAAAACTTAATGGATTCATGCGAGTTAGGTATAGTGCTAGACGGTGCTCTCTCCCATACAAGTGAAAATTGTCTGGATAAGCTTTATCCCTTTGACAATAATGAGTTCAATTGCAGACTGAACAATGGCTCGTGGATACGATACGACAAGGACGGCTTCAATGTATCATGCCCTGACGGATCCACGTCCTTCGCCCACATCTTCGTCGCAGCAGATGGTTGTCTCGGGACTTCCCCTAATTCCATGGTGACTGGTCTACGGACACTCATCAGAGAACGAGCCTACTTCGCGAACTTCACGTGGACCTCTACAATGCCAGCACTCCCTCTCCCGTATAACAGACAGGTTGCAAAACGGTTGATGAAGCTTACCGAAAGGGACCACCTGTCACCGACTTATAAGGAATTCCTTCACCCCATACTACTAGCAGGTCTGGTTTTCACGGTGGTGATATTTATCGCCGTGAACATCCTTGTTTGACGTAGGTTACGGCACAGCAGGCAGCTACAACGGAATGTTTTGCCTTGTCCAGACAAAACTCCTTATTTAATTCAGTTTAAAGCCATTTGAAGTGGCCACCTCATTCGCTAAAGGAGTAAATTGTTGGAAATAGAGTTTGTAAGAAAAGCTGTTAGTATGCTAGTAATATGTAATTGAAGAAATTATCTACATTGCATTGTTAAAAATACATTTAAAACAACATTTAAAAAAATATAAATCATTTTTTCTCTCGGCATCTAATAAAATATTTAAGCCGGAATGTTAAAAAGAAAAGAGAAATATATATATATATATATATATATATATATATATATATATATATATATATATATATATATATATATATATATATATATATATATATATATATATATATATATATATATAAATTAACAGAATCTATGGGCATCTAATAAAATATATCAGCCCTATATATATATATATATATATATATATATATATATATATATATGTATATATATATATATATATATATATATATATATATATATATATATATATATATATATATATATATATATATATATATATATATATATATATAAATTAACAGAATCTATGGGCATCTAATAAAATATATCAGCCCTATATATATATATATATATATATATATATATATATATATATATATATATATATATATATATATATATATATATATATATATATATATATATATATATATATATATATATATATATATATATATATATATATATATATATATGTACGAAACCGTGGTACGTGTACATACCAGGAATTCGTGTTTGTGCACTAAAAAATTGAATTTTTACCAAGGTAACAAATATTTTTATTAGTTACCGTATTATGTTAATCTATGTTTCTGACAAAGGTAACAATTATTCTTTAACAAGTTACCGAATCATATGTAAGTCATTAGTTTTTTTTTGGTACCATGTAATCATTTGCTAGCAATGTACCATATATATGATCTTTATTTTATCATGCATTTTTTTCTTTGCTTTGGTAATATCTTTTTCATATGCATAATTGTTATTATTTTTTAATGTGCCTATTTGGACATTCGTCCTCGTTTGATTATGGCTAAAGTTAAACAAAGAATAATACATATGTCCAGTCACACCTAGTAAACATGTTTTGGCTTGTTGTTAAATTTTTGTGAAAAAATTGAGATAGCTGGACGAGCTTATATAATAATATTATATTACATATTTAAAACACATGACGTAATATGTCATTTTGGATGAAGATGCTAGCCGTGGTCTTGCTGTAGTCATTCAAATCATAAACAGGACGTACAATGCAGCCTCAACAAAACTGCTATCTCAACTAAGCCTACGATATCTGTGATATCGATAATTTAGTCAGTTCATATCTATACTTCACCAGATTTGGTCATCTGACCAAACCAGCTCCCTCTAGTGATGGAGATGTTTAACTCTGTTGTTTTTAACAAATAAATACTTTTAAAGCTAATAAGATGTACTTCGTTATCCAGCTATACACATCTTAAACAACACATACTCAATGTGTGCTTATAAAAGTAGCACACTAATATATATATATATATATATATATATATATATATATATATATATATATATATATATATATATATATATATATATATATATATATACTATATTATTATTACTTACTAGGCTACAGTCCTAGTTGGAAGAACAGAATGCGATACGCCGAGGGGTTACAACAGGGAAAATACCCCAGTGAGGAAAGGAAACAAGAAAAAAAAATATCTTGCGACCAGTAACAATACTGAAATAGATATTCCTTAAATATAGCATAAGATAACCAGAGAAAGAGAAATAAGATAGAATAGTGTGCCCGACTGTACCCTCAAGCAAGAGATCTCTAACCCAAAACAGTGGCAGACCATGGTACATAGGTTATAGCACTACCCAAGACTAGAGAAATATTGTTTGATTTTGGAGTTTCCTTCTCCTAGAAGAGCTGAAGAGTCTCTTCTACACTTACCAAGAAAATGTAGCTACTGAAAAATTACAGAGCAGTAGTTAACCCTTGGCGGAAGAGGAATTGTTTGATAATTGTTTGATAATCCTAGTGTTGGCAGGTGTATGAGGACAGAGGGGAATCTTTAAAGAATAGGTCAGACTATTTGTTGTATGTGTAAGCAAATGGAAAGTGAACCGTAACCAGGAAGAAGGATCCAATGTACTACTGTCTGGCCAGTCAAAGGGTCCCACAGCAAAAAAAAAAAAAAAAAAAAAAAAAAAAATCGCACATACTTTTGCAGTCAAATAATTATGTTAGGAGTTCACATTAATCTCTGGTATTTCCTATTCATTCATTGGCGCAAGCTGTGATAACATTCCTTAATAACTAATTTATAAATAGTAAAAATAAAACTATTTAGAAAATTAATAAAAAACGTTTTTTTCCCATAATTTTTCGTAGGTATCGGTTGCGCGGATTTTGACTTGCAAGACCACAGTTCAGTGGTTAGATGCCATAGCTGGCCATCCAAGGACGATCACAAGACGAACACAACATGTTTGAGGTGTCGCAAACCTATGTGTCTGCAGCACCAAACTGTGTTGTGTCCAAAATTTGTTTGATAGTGGTTGTAGCTAAGAAACTAGAAAAATTTTCGCATTTTTGACCATTCAATCATTCATGAAATTGCATATCATCCATTGTTTTTTATAAAATAATTTATAATTTTCCATGTTTTGTAATTCTGTACCTTTATGATCACTTAATTAAGATTGTTTTTTTATTTTTTTAAATTGCAAAATAATCTATCAACTTAATTCTAGCTGCAATAAAATTTTCATGTAGCAAATTTGGCCTTACGAGGTGGTGTGATTGGGGGCCATTTTGTGAGCATATCCGACAGGTAAGCTAGCATAGCTCTATGTATTCCTCTTTTATTATAAATATTCTGATATTTTCATGCATATATACCATGTTCAGCAATGGAGATGAAGATTTCTTTTTGGAAAAAAATCATAATAGAGCTCAGAAAAAAATGCCATATACATAACACTAAATAATATCCAAGTGTAGATTATTCTACACATTTTTGTTGTACCATAACAATAAAATATCCTGTAAAAAATTCAGCCATTCACCTACCCCCAAGAATATAGAAAAGAGGAGAGATTTTTTGGGCCAAAAAAACAAAGTTATTTTCTCATTTCAGGAAACCTCCTCACCCCTGGATCTCAGCAAATGGTGATTAATTATAATAGAAAAAGTGCTTAAAATATTTTTAGTTTATTTCTATAGATAGATTTTAGGTGACTATTTTTGTAAAGTAATTTTTGTCTTATACTTATCTTTTTAATATATTTGTAATAAACATTTATTTTGGACTTTGCTTTTATTTACTTATTTGAAGATTAGAACATTCTTTGAATTTTATTTTTCTATTAAAAAGTTGTGAATTGGTTTGAGAAAGAATTTTTAAGGATTTTATTTTTTGGACCTTGGGTCGAGGTTGACCAATCGGAACCTATCCAAGGTGGTGAAATAACGATAACTATCCACGGTTAATGATGAATTACTCTTATGAAAGAGAAGAAAAGACATATTCAAGTATACGTGATATGAATTTGTAATGATATAAAAAAAAGGATCAATTGTCTGTTCACCTCTATTCCAGATATTTTTTCGAAATTTTCCTTCGAAGATAGATTTTATTATTATTATTATTATTATTATTATTATTATTATTATTATTATTATTATTATTATTATTATTATTATTATTATTATTATTATTATCAATAATATAATATTAATATTATTATCATCGTTATTATTATTATTATTATTATTATTATTATTATTATTATTATTATTATTATTATTATTATTATTATTATTATTATTATTATTATTATTGTTAAGAAGTTTGAATGCTATTGTAAAAGTTTCTGATTTTTTTCTCTCTGCAATAGAAAAAATAACTATACATGCATAATCTGTAGGATTTGGCCTGTGAAGCGCGAACTAATTATTACAATTAAATAATAGGAATTGTAAAATATGAATATTTTAGCAATTACATATATATTATATCTACATGTATAACCCTTAAAATAAAGCAGAAATAACAGAGCAAACTACAAAGCCACAATAGATATGTGAGGAGGCAAACAATATACAACATAAACTATGGCTTTCTTAGCATAGAGAATAGTTACAAGGGTTCCTTCCAAGAAGCCTCGCTCTTTGGGAAATTAGGCAGGTAAAATTCCTTCTCGGTCTCGCACTTGAGCACACTTCGGAGTCTACGGCTGGTTGCTAGTTGCAAAAGAACGAGTAATAAAAAGAATGGCTGGATTGTATATAATACACAGATGTATAAAACATACAGAAACACACAGGGATTTTTACATTAAATATGTTCCATCAAAGGTATCTGGAAGAAAAAAAAAAAAAACAGAAATGTAGTATATATACTTGAAAGTATATATTAAAAACTACGTATTGAAAATATCATTTTCCTTTCCATATACCTGATTGGGAATATAAAAGAAAAATCTTATTTCAAAATATATAACACGCATGATACTAACATTA
>NC_090736.1:106392841-106410341 GCF_036898095.1 Palaemon carinicauda
TCAATCAAGATATTTTCGTTAACTGGAATAATTATAAAGGAATGTGATTGAAATTGTATAAAAAGGGTGAGTGAAATAGTGCTCAAAATGCAATTATTTTCTAATCCAGCTAAGAAATATCTCGTCTTGGCTTCACACAAATTTCGAAAGATTCAAGGTTGGAATGGTCAAGTGAAGGTGTTTCAAGCTGCCGCTCAGGAGAGATTTCTTTTCTGGAGGGATAGTGAGAAACTAGGAACTAAAATTGACGGCCTTAGATGAATACCGGCGAAAAAAAGGCAATTTTTAAAACAAATACCGAGGATGTTTAGTAAACGAATGAATAAGGAATGAATGAAAGGAACACAAATAGTGACTTGATCATGGAGACATACGCCTATTTGAATCACGATTATTAGAAGTCAGGGTAATCAAGCTACGTAATTTTCTGAAGATAAAACTACTAGTAATTACATAATCACTGATAACTTACAGCCAAGGTATTAGTGTAGGAAATAATTTTGGAAAATTAGATAATATATTACGGGAAAATTAGTATTTCTTACTTTCATTAGAAAATCTTGGAAAATTAGGTCGTTCTGAGGACAAGAGACTTTTATATATGATTCATCAATAAAGCAAATTTCTCCAAGGTTTTGCTAGAATGTAATAGTGGTTTCATTTACCGCAATACAATTCCTTTTCGATTCAATAAACTAAATTCTAATTGTATTCAAAGTGCCTTGCAGTCATCATATTACTGTTTCCATCACAGATTATTTATTATGCAAAGTTAATAGTTAACTTAGGTTACTAATCAACCTTAGAACAACAAAGGCTATTTATTCGGTTGCTACTAGCTACTACAAATGAACTAATTATGAATTAGGTTAGCAATATTTCTTGGAACATTAACGGTTATCAAATTAGATTGAGGCAAGAATTTCTTAACCTCTTTCCACAACCTCTAAAATACAAATGACTTCCTTGTTTCCTCAAATCCTTCAGTGTCGAACTTCCCGGGGAGGAGTAATCCCCCCCCCCCCACCTACCTTAACACCCCCCCCCCCCCCGCAACTTACCCATCCATTGAAAGTGTCTACTGGGCTCCTCAAAAGAATAGTAAAATTAATATTTATATATATATATATATATATATATATATATATATATATATATATATATATATATATATATATATATATATATAAATGTGAGTGTGTGTTTGTGTTTTATGTATTTGAAGTGAATACTCGAGGGACAAATAATACCACAGAATGAAATATGGCAACTCGATTTGTAATATTTTTAAGCGTTCGCTGAGGTTGGACAAGTCTCCGCCCATTTCCTTGAAGGTAGTAAGAAGACCAACTCTTTCTTTGTTTTGTCATGGTAACACTAGAGACCTCTGACGAACGATTCCCCTTGAGTGTCGGCGGACTTTTGAATCTAAGTGGACCTTCATTATAAATTGGAGTTATTTTTTTGCAATTCAGTCAATTTACTTTATGTTTATTAAAATTTATTTCACTTAATGATTATGGATGTAGAATATGATAACCAAGTATTGAATTTTGAAGATCAATTTACCTCTATTTAAATCCATGCTCTAGCATGTCCTATGAGGATTAAAATTTTATTTTCCTCCAAGAGCATGTCCAAGGTTTTGCTCATACAGAGAGAGAGAGAGAGAGAGAGAGAGAGAGAGAGAGAGAGAGAGAGAGAGAGAGAGAGAAAGAGAGAAAGAGGGCAATCACTAATCATATCAGTTAAAAGCCCATTAACAAAATTATTTAAAAGGGTATTTTACTTTTAATGACAATCACACGAAAAAAAATTTTTCGTCTGTATTCTGCACCTCTTAATTCCGTTTTGAGTTAGCAACTAGGTACTACTTGATATTTCACTAACTTAATTTTATTATATTAAAAACATATCTTGGTTTTTATGAGGTTCTGCAAGCATAGAACGAAAGCTTAGTGCAGATTTTGTTGTTTACTACAATAACTCAAGGTAGTCACAATATTTTTTTCTTTTTCTCTTATGTTAAATGACTAATTCAATCTAATAGATTGACAGTTTGGAGATACATCGGCTACGACCTTCTTAATATAATCATAATACTTACGAGATTGGATTTTTTACAATTTTATTTTTGTGTAATATTTAGATTTTCATTAAACTTTTAGATATTCTATAACTCCATACTTTTTTATTGTAGGAAGAGATCGATGACATAATTTGATATTAAAAATGTTTGTGTTTCCCATGTTCTTCTAGATTTTTATCTTTTTTATGTCAATATTATATAACCTATTTTGAACACCATGAACAGTCACAGAAAGTTTCCTATCCACAGTGCGCATATACCGAATGGAAATAGACTCTAAAGTAGATATTAACCATGCTCAGTTTCTCGAACATATATATATATATATATATATATATATATATATATATATATATATATATATATATATATATATATATATATATATATATATATATATATATATATATATATATATATATATGTATGTATTTATATATATACATATATATATATATATATATATATATATATATATGTATGTATGTGTATATATATATATATATATATATATATATATATATATATATATATATATATATATATATATATATATATATATATATATATATATATATATATATATATATATATATATATATATATATATATATATATATATATATATATATATATATATATATATATATATATATATATATATACATAATTACCACAATTATGATATATAGAGAGATGTTTAATTCATATTAAGGCTTAGCAAGAATGCACTATGCACAATTTGAAGATAAAATTTCTTTTGAATCCTAGCACCATATCATGATGATTAACTTGTAGTTAGATAGGCATGCTAGATAGGAACATTTGAAAACTCGAGGGGCACTCAGTCTAGAGCATAGCTTCGCCACGGCAATGTCTTATTTTGCTCCCAACTCCATTGCGTACATGTATATAATTTAAAATCTTCTTTGTTCATACTCACACGCCTAACAGATTTCGTTGGAATTTGTTAAATACTTTTTTTTCGTAATGCTGTTCACAAATAAATAAATACATTGAAAACAAGAAAAGATGCTGATAACTTAACACTGATTATTACCAAAGTATTTATCCTTGCATACTTGTACTTTGATGTATTTTACCCAAAAAATTGATATAGTAATTTTTGTGTAAAGTTCCCTCTAGAGTCTAGACAAACAAACCAATAGATATACTAACACAAAGACGAAACACACGGGGCTGAATAAATATGGCTCCCTTCACCCGTATAAGGATGTTCCTTGTGGGTTCAATAACTTTAGTGTCAGGTATTTTGATTCACCAACCCATTTTTTTCCCTTTAAGTACAGACAAGGAGTTCAATGTATTTCTTCATAGTCTCTGTATGAATCTATCTAAAATTACAAATATAATAAGACTGAATTTACATACATGGAGACTGTACCACCATCCAAGTGAATCTTAAGTGTGTTAATCTACCATACTGATGTTTAATTGGTAATGTGAAAATCAAACCTATTGATACATCAAAATATATCGAAGGTAAATTGAACATTATCGTCCTATTGAAATTAAGGAAAAGATGACAATATTCAGTAGACATGAATTAAGATGTAACTCGCCCATGTGTAAAATTTCGTTATTTATCCAGTTCACTGAACCAGAAAAGTCTTAACAGTTAAATACTTCTTTACCAATGGCCCTTTTTTATCGTGTTTTTACTTTTAATCTATTATTCTAACTTTTCCTTTTTTTTTTCTTTTTTACCTCGTTTGGTATGTATTTTATATCTATGTATGCTTATGTGCTACTTCAGCTCCTAATTGAAATTTTCTAGTTTATAAAATAAAAAAAAAATACTACCGTAACGGTTGTCAACTTCTTGAATAAAAATACAATATATCTTAAAACAAGTGAAAAATATATTAATGCTATTAAATGAGAATAATTAACTAAAATCTACTACTTAAAGTTTCATAATACACGGAGACACGAGCTTTAATTGTAATTGTGAATTCATATACTATTAGAATATTTCACTTTTTTTTTTCTTTTTTTATGTCGTTGTGAGTTAGATATTTTACATACATCTTGAGACAATATATCCAAATACTGTTATATTTCTCATTAGATAATTGAACTTAACGTTCACTCTTGATATATTTGGTTATAATTATGTTCTATGGGCTGTATGTTCCAACTATTCAATTTGTTTAAACAAAAAAGATAAGCCAAATGCATCGTTCATTGTCTATCTAATTACCTGGATATCTATCTATCAGTCTCTATTTGTCTACTTTTTTTTATCAAACAATCGCCTTTTCATGCAATATAAAATTCATTTGTTTTAGGAATAAGCTAAAACGAATAACACTGAATTTTTTCAATAACTATTCGACAACAATAATTTGTAGAGTAATTGATGATTATTCTCTCTCTCTCTCTCTCTCTCTCTCTCTCTCTCTCTCTCTCTCTCTCTCTCTCTCTCTCTCTCTCTCTCTCTCTCTCTTTATACGATTTTCATCGGAAGAACGACATTAAAAAAATATTTGAAATCCATAACAGGAAAAAGTCTGGGACGTAGGAGCTTCTATCACGAACTAAAGAATGAGGAGGAAGAGAACCTGAGACGAGTAGGAGAGCATCATTAGTAGAACAAATAACAAAGAAGAAAATGTGTCAGAAATAGACAAGATCGTGTAAATAAGAGAAGAAATTGGTGGAGTAGCAATAGTAAAAATTGAGAGGGGTGAAGAAAGTTTGAAAAAAAGCAGAGGAAACATTTAGAGAGGATACGAGGTAACAGGAAGGGATACAAATAATGTAATAAGAATCGATGCATATAATTTGTAGCATAAAATAAGGTGGAAAAGAAAATATAAATGCAATAGACGGTAAGAATGATAGGAACAGGAGGCGATGAAAGTGGTTGATATGAAGACGTTGGAAAAGCTAAAACTCGGGAGAAAAACAATAGCAACAGAGCAATAACACGATATGCGAATGAGTAATAATAGGTAATGCAAGGAAGAGGTAAAAATGAGTAATCAAAGATCAGTTGGGGAAGGAGCAGTCAGAACAACAAATGTCCAATATCCTTTTGGCGGTTGAGGATGTCTCCTACTATGATATTTCTTGTGCTCTCTTCCTAAATTCCACGAAAAATTTCCTACCTTAAATGATTTTGCTTCAATATTAGTATTCTTAATATCATGATATTAGAGATGATAATAGTATGAAGAAGAAGAAGAAGAAGAAGAAGAAGAAGAAGAAGAAGAAGAAGAAGAAGAAGAGGGAACAATGAAAACAAAACAATAACATTTATATGAAGAAAATCTCAATTATTATCTACAATTTTGTATGATAATGCATATTTTGATCATCCTCTACGATAATGTTGTACACACATGATCTAGCAGAAAAAAAAAAAAAAAACATGGAAAACATATTCTCATGTCTGTGTTCCTGACCAATTCCGTCCAAGGACTGTGAACTCAGCATGCAAATGCTGGCCGAAGTGGCTATTTGCAGGCGTTAGGAGATGATATACGAGGGGTCTAGGGTCTCTTTAGCATACACACCAAACATTAGGCCGGAGCTAATGTGGTGTTTCATCTTTCAGGGTGAGCAATACAGAAATGAATTCTATTTCATGTAAATGTTACTCTCTCTGGATTGGTTTCCAATTATATGAGAGAGACCGATTGGTGAAAATTATTCTAAAATTATTCTAATCATTATTGGACTACAAATTTCAGTTATCTTTTACTCAATGTCTTCAGATGTATTAGTATTCTGGAAAAAAAATATATTATAAACTATGCATCAAATAAACAACGAACAAAAACAAGTCATATAAGAAATTTATTTTACGTTATTTAGAAATAATGATTTCTTAATTGGAAGAAAAACGATTGATATGATTTGCTTCTCATTTTTTTTTCTTTATATGTTCAGAGAATGAAGCGTGGAGAGTGATAAAATAGTCAAACATTCGAAAGGTAGATATTAAAACCTACACAGTGTAATAGTAAATTGAGATTGTATATATTTACCTATAACAAAGACATAAAATTAATTTGAAGGATACCTTCATTATTATTCCATTAATGCAACAATAAAATATCAGAATAAATACAAGTGATTCTGAGAAGTAAAAAAGCCAATAAAAAAGTCTTGAACTTGGTGTATTCAGCATGGTATATACTTGTAATTATTTTCAGGTACGACATCAGTTATCATATTATATAGTTTGAAAAAGAAGAATAATTCATGAAGAGTTCAGAGGCCAAATTATGTATTTAATAAAATGGTCTGTAAAAGATATAAGCGAAAAATATAATTCTTTATCTATTTATTTAAGGGACTAAAACTCACCTAGCCGTGTCCATAGAAGGTCCAGATTTTGAAATAAGAAATTATTTGGTTGTCTTTTGGGGCTATAACCATGTTACGATCCTAAAATCGTTACAGGTTCTTTTGATAATTAAAATATATATTTCCAGCAACCGCCATTAAAATATGGGAAATGAATATGAAAAGAAACTTACGAAAAAGTACACGTTTATTCACAAACTTCTAAAGAAAAATAATGTTACTTTTTCGGTTACTTTAAATAACAAATCAAATCAAATAAAACATTAATAAAAAAAAGGGGAACAGTCAATAAGGTACAAATACTTACGGTATAGTTTTTTGCATCTGCTGAAACGATACTGGTACGGACACTTCAGGTTTGAGAACGTAACTGAAGGGTGGCTGACGTTCAGGGGAAACTGGTAACATGACCGGATTCTAAGACATCATGGAAAGGGTGGCTTCAAGATGGGATGTCAAAAGTCTTCTTCAAGAATTTGATGTTAGTGATGGCTACTTATCGTCACAAGCAGGGAGGGCTGGCTGCTTCATCTTGTCTCTTCTTCTCAGCCATAAAAGGATTTTGGAGGTAGGGGTTTGTTGTCTGAAAGGAAGGTTAGACTCTGGCCTTATCAGACTTCTAGTCTGCTCTGCTTCTTATCTCATTAGGACTTAGTTCTCATCTGCTTCGGACATAGTTCCTCTCTTGTCTTATGTCCTGTCCTATCTCTCCTGGACACTATTCTTGAAGTTCATATACTCATGTATGGGCGGAGCTAAATACAGCGGGCAGTAGTCATTTCTTCCTCCCAAATGAATTTTATTTATAATTCTGTACATGTTGTTTTTGTCATAATTCTTGTTAATCTAGTTTTTAAGTATGATGTTTCTTTTTTTATTTTTTTTTAATTCTTATGCTGTCTGGAGACATTGAGTGAAATCCGGGACCAGTACGTCCTAGATTTCGTCAATGTCGTCTTCTGTATTCCAATATTCGTGGTCTTCATGCAAATATCCAAGACCTTACAGTTGCATCCAGACAGTATGATATTCTTTTGTGCTCAGAAACTTTGGTTTCTAATATGAGGCACTCATCTGAGCTCCTTATAAGTGGTTTTAAGAAGTCAATAATGTTGAAACGCAATGCCATCCCTAGGGCCAAGGGAATGGCGGTGTATATTACGACCGAGTACCCTGCTTCTCATAAGTCCTGCTATCAATTTGGATGTCATGAGATTCAGGTAATAAAAGTTTGTGGCAGGCATAACAACTTTTATTTGTGTTGGATCTTCCGGAATCCAGACATGGATGATTCTCTCTTCGATTGTCTTCTTACCATTATGGCTAAGATACAAGAAGATGATAGAAAGGCTTCTTTTGTCTTTGTTGGTGATTTTAATGCTCACCATAGGGAGTGGTTAAGTTCTATCTCTCCTACCGATAGTCATGGCTTCAGAGCTTTAGACTTTGCCTCTGAATCAGGCTGTGAGCAAATCATAAATGAAGCTACTCACAGGTCTGGTAATTGCTTGGACCTCGTATACACTGACTCCTCTGGTGTTATAACTAGTAAGGTTGGTTCTCCAGTCGGGACATCTGATCATGCCTTGATTTCATTATTAGTGAAGACTGAGCAGCCTGTCCCTGATATATCATATTCTTGTAAAATTTATATGAAATCCCAAGACGACTGGAATGGGATTTTACATGATCTTTTGTGCTTGAATTAGTCACAATTATATAATAGTGTAGATCCTGTTGTCCCTTTGAATGAGAAACTAGTCAACATAATTGATAGGCGTATCCCTTCTCGTGTGCTAAGGTACCGAGTGAAGGACAGACCGTGGTTCAATGATGATTGTAGACGTGCTTTTTTGGAGAAGCAGGAGGCCTATCAACTTTGGAAGAGTAACAGATCAGATTTGACCTGGAACAACTATATTCAGCTTCGAGCTTTTGCTCAGAGAGTTTATGCCTCAACTGAAAAGGAGTACAATTTAACCATAAAAGAAACACTTTCTGGTACAACTCATGAACATTAACGGTGGTCTACCCTTAAATCTGCACTCTTTGGTGTAGATGCAACAGTTCCTCCTTTACTTAAACCAGATGGCTCAGTCACTCACTGTCCGAAGGAAAAGGCAACCCTTTTGGCTGATGTTTTTGACAGTAAACAGAGTAATGAAAAACTTGAACTTCCTCATTCCGCTTTTCCTGAGGCTAAACTAACTAGTTTAGCTTTTCGATATCGAGAGATTAAAGCTCTGTTGGTGGACCTTGATGCTTATGGAGGTGTAGACCCAAATGGTATTTTTCCTTTGTTTTTTATAAAGACAGCAGATTTCTTAGCTCCAAAGTTATCTGTTATTTTATGCAATTTAGACAGAAGAGGAGCTTTCAGCACTGGTTGGAGATTTGGTAATGTTACTCCTCTATGTAAATGTGTTTGTGGTAGCTCAAGTCCCACTGATTACCGCCCAATTTCCATAACTTCCATATTATTTAAAGTTTTTGAACGTCTTCTGGAAAACGTCTTAATAGGTTTGCTGAAGGTAATCATCTACTCCCTAGTTTACAATTTGGTTTTCGTAAAGGCCTTGGAGCATATGGTGCCCTTCTTACGATCTCCAATGCAGTACAGAAATCCCTTAATTGTGGTCAGGAAGTTTGTATGATTGGCCTTGATTTTAGTGCTGCCTTTGACCGTGTTAATCATGAGGCCCTTGTTTTCAAACTGAAACAGTTGGGTGTGGGTGGGTCGTTTCTTAGCATTATTATTGATTTTTTAAGTAATAGATCTCAAAGAGTTGATGTTGATGGGCACCATAGTGATTATAGGAATATGATATCAGGTGTTCCATAGGGTAGTGTTCTTGGCCCATTAATTTTCTTGATATATACACATGACATGTGGTTTGGCCTAGAAAATAAGCTTGTTGCATATGCAGATGATGCTACTCTCTTTGCATCAATTCCATCCCCTGAATGTAGATCTAGGGTTGGTGAATCCATTAATAGAGATTTAGCTAGAATTAGTGCATGGTGCAAATTATGGGGTATGAAGTTGAATTGTAACAAAACTCAAAGTATCATTGTAAGTAGGTCAAGGACGGTGGCTCCTCAACATCCGGCTCTCAGTATTGATAAAGTTTCTTTAAATTTGTATGACTTTCAAAATTTTAGGTGTGATTCTCGACAGCAAATTTACTTTTGAGAAACATATAAGGTCTGTGTCTTCTTCAATTGCACAAAAAATAGCCTTTTTGAGAAAGTCTTTCAAGATTTTCGGTGATTAATATATTCTGAAGAAGTGTTTTAATTCTTTCATTCTACCTTGTTTTGAGTATTATTCTCCTGTCTGGTGTTCAGCTGCTAATTCTCATCTTAATTTGTTGGACTGAAACTTACGGTCTATTAAATTTCTAATTCCTGATCTAGATATTAATTTTTGGCACCGTCGTTCAATTAGTTCATTATGCATGTTGCATAAGATTTTTCATAACTCTGACCATGCTATACATTCAGATCTACCTGGACAATTCTATCCTGTTCGTAATACTAGGCAGGCAGTTAATTCTAATAGCCAGGCCTTCTCCATCACGAGGCTCAATACTACGCAGTACTCTAGAAATTTTATTCCAGCTGTGACCAAGTTGTGGAATGATCTTCCTAATTGGGTAGTTGAATCAGTAGAACTTCAAAAGTTCAGAGTTGGAACAAATGCTTTTTTGTTGACAAGGCAGATATGAGTCTTTTTATAGTTTATATATGACATATTTGTTTTTGATGTTGTTAATAGTTTATATATGACATGTCTGTTTTGACGTTATTACTTATTTTAGAATGATTTATTGTTAATTTGTTCTCTTCATTTATTTATTTCCTTATTTCCTTTCCTCACTGGACTATTTTTCCCTGTTGGAGCCCCTGGGCTTATAGCATCTTGCTTTTCCAACTAGGGTTGTAGCTTGGATAGTAATAATAATAATAATAATTAGGATGGTATGGGCCAGAGGTGTTCTTCTGAAAACCCCTGACCCATTTTCGCAGCGTGTCCCTTGCTGCATCCCTTGACTCAGTAGACTTTTGATCATCAAAAGCCTCTTTTACCAGTTTGTCACAAACAGTACATACCTGTGGGTCCCAGTATTTGAGAGCCCCCTTGATGACTGCGCAGCGAGCATGGGCCCTGCGTCATGGCCGTAAAATTTCTTGCTACGGACCCTGAAAAGCTGTTCCCGCACTTGGGACGCTCCTCCTGTAAAGAAAGAAAGCATATAAGTGTTCGGTGAAATTCTCAGATTTCAGCATACATATTTTTTTTTTTTTTTAAATATTAGCTTGGATAGAGTAAGCTAGAAAATAGGAAAGACACCTACTTGTGTTTCCTGTCAAGCCCATTGCTATGACCTCCTCCAATATTGAACAATAAATTCTTAATGAATTTTGTATGGGAAGATAATATCCTTTGATATAAAGTGTCTTCTTAACACAATGTCCCAGGTTCAATATTGGGGGTAAATTAATGGTTGATAACCATTAAGTGGTAGAGTGGATCATTCTTATATGTGATGGTCTCATAATAGGCTGCCCATGAAGCACCTTGTAGGTTGGAAAAAAAACTTTTTGGGCTACAGCACTGACTGACGGCGGTATGCCGCCAGACCTGCCGGGCCTGCCGGCACATGCCGGACCTGCCGGGCCTGCCGGCACATGCCGGACCTGCCGGGCCTGCCGGCACATGCCGGGCCTGCCGACATATGCCAGGCCTGCCGACATATGCCGGCCTTGCCGACATATGCCGTCCTATTCTGGGCTATTAAAGGCAGTTACTGTCTTCATAGCTATATTTTGGGTGGCCGACTGCCGGACGACAACTTAGTTGCCGGCCACTAGTCATAGTATGTTTATTGTCGTTGGGTTATCGCTCAGCGACACCCCCGGCAAGTGGCGGTAGAGTAACTGCCAGCCGACAGACAACCAACATGGCTGCTGACAGCTATAAGCTGCCGGCGGCCGGCCCAGTATAAGGAAAGGTAGAGAAAAAGAGAGAGGATGGAGGAAGGCAAAGGCTCAGCCTTGCCGGCCTACATCCCAAATGAGGGTTCAAGAGGAAGGGGGAATTATATTCGGACTTCCACCCAACCATATTCCATCCATATGGGCTATGGAAGGCAGTCCAAGGGAGGAATGAAGAACACTCTAATGATTATGAGGGTACCTGCCGGCAGCCGGCCCAGCCGGCAGCAGACAGGGAACCTCAGGCCAGTTCTATATATTACCCTTAGGGTCAAATATAGAATGACGGCCAGGGAGGGTGATGGTTCATCCAACACAAAAGAGACAGCGGGGAAGGGGGAAAAGTCCTATAAGTAAGGTAATACCCGAAGGCATTACCCAACTTAAAGGATTCTGATCTCATAAGGTAACCTCAAGTAGGGGAAATCATTTCCCCCGGTTGGGTTAGTCAAGTGAGAAAGCGGCCATAGGACACAATCTCGCAAGAGAACAGAATCTTGTACCAGGTATCTTAGACAATGAAGAAATCATTTCTTGAGTCTAAGATCACTAGCACAGGACTGTCTGGTAGACCGAGGAAGGAGGAATTGTAAAACAAAAACCTCCATGTATGGTCTAGGGAGGCCTAGCCTCTTTTATAGACAACTTAACCTGACTTGGGAAATCATTTCACCGAGACAGTAAGATGCCTAACACAGACTTTACTCTGATGTCCCGTTCTAACTCAAAAACCGACTCAGTGGTTGAGAGAAAGAAACGAAACACCCCAGTAAACTTTGCCAGAACTTAGTTCACAGCAAAGCTTACTGAGGGTAGCCTAGGCTTATCAGAGGAAAGGGGAATTGCTCTTAAAGCTCGCCAAAAGATTGGTATGGACTTACAAGGTGTAGGAAGCATCAACCTCACCTTAGAAGACAATACAAGAGCAATTGTGGACATGTATGAAAGTATACTAAAGCCCCTAGGCTAGTAAGTCTAGAAGCATAGAGAATCGTTCACCGAAACTCTCTTGTATACTATCTTGGAAGAGGAAAATTTATGCAGTAATATCTTCATTGTATAAAATATTGCCTGAGCTTCAATAAAACTTTACCAGGAAGGTTATATCATGCATGAAGTGTGTAGGTGCCTAGGCTAGGAAGCCTAGCACTCGTGAGGCTCGAATATAAATAGCCAAATCCACGACAACAATGACATAATATATAAATCCATAGCTAAATACTAAATAGCTAAAGTTATTAAAGCAAATAATGCCGGGAAAGTCGTTCTGGCTAACTAGATGCACAGGATGAACGACCGTGTTCATGACACCATCCGGCTGGTAACAGCTCTTGTTACGTGAATTACGATCTCAATCAAAGAGTAAAACTGGCAAGAGCTTACATTTACACAATTCAAAGATATTACTTAACATTTCCAGAAGCTGATGAGGCTGGTGAAGACATCATAGCGACAAATAACTCCAAAATAGCGAGAGATAACACGGGATAACACCAGTCAATGAAGCTACAAGAGAAAGAATGGCTTGGTGGCGCCTCGCGGTGGCAATTCGGCGCACTATTTATAGTACAGGTGGAGTGTCGGGAGCGTTGTCTCTTTAACGATTCTCCTCTATTCTTGCAGCTTTTTCCCCCTCGAAGCGGAAACGCTATTAGGGGTTGTAGATAGCTATGAGACGTGTCAAGAATACGTCCTCTGATTACGCGATATCCAATTCTAAGGGATATTCGCTCCAGGAGTTAGAATTCTGGATACCTTTGGTAAACTCTCTGAGATATATCGCTGTAGTCAAATATAACTAGGAAGCTACTAATGAAGGAACTTCCAACAGGACGACATGGCCTGAGCCCAAAATATATATATATATATATATATATATATATATATATATATATATATATATATATATATATATATATATATATATATATATATATATATATATATATATATATATATATATATATATATATATATATATATATATATATATATATATATATATATATATATATATATATATATATATATATATATATATATATATAGGTAGTAGGTTGGCCAGGGCTCCCGCCACCCGTTTAGATACTACTACTAGTGTTATTGGATTCTTTGACTGGCGAGATAGTAATACATTGGATCAATTTTTCCCTACACCTGATAAAACTGTCATTACTAAACATTTTTTTTTGATGGAGTGGCTAATTACTCTGCAGTAATTTTTCAGTGTCTACTTTCCTCGTGGTTACGGTGGAAGAGACCCATCAGCTATGGTAGGAGGTGTTTAAGGAGAAATACTCTCCCAAATCAAACCATTGTTCACTAGTCATAGGTATTGCCATAGCCTATGTACCATGGTCTTCTGCTGTCTTCGTTAAGGTTCTCTTGCTAAAGTATGCACTTGGGCAAACTATTCTCTCCTATTTTTTTTTCTCTTTTCCTTTTTTTTTTTAAATCGTTAGTTGGGCAGGCTTAATAAGGGGCCACGGATCCCTGGTGGTTTATCAAGAGATTGTCTTTTCTCTATAGATTTTTTTTTTCAAAACTATCTTTGCAGTCCTCCCTTCACTTTTAGTGGCTAATCTGAAGGTTATCTGCGATTGCATGGTGTATCAGCTTCACCATGTCGAACAGTTTTCCAGACATTTTTCTTATGTGTAGGGGTTTCATCAATTACTATAATTAAGTTTCCTTAAACTAGATGGTTTTTGTTATCATTCTTGTTGATTTAGTTTTTAAGGATAATGTATCATTTTTAATACCATCAATTCTTATGCTATGTGGAGACACTGCAAGATCTAGGACCAGTAAGTCCTAGATTTTGTTAATATCGTGTTCTGTATTGCAATATTCATGGTCTTCATGCTAATATTCAAGACCTTATAGTTGCGTCTAGGGGTTGCCAAGTGCTTTTCCTGGGGTCGCCAATATCTCAAACTATCAAAATAAAAATAAATATTCAAATTATGGCAGAACTCACAGTGAAGAAAAAATATATAAACATATTTGTGGACTTTTATTTATCGACATTCATATATCTATCTATTCATATATTGATATAAAAAAGAAAAAAAAATAATGGTAGTATCCCTGAGTGCAGTACGCATTTGATAAGTGAACAGCATCACCGTCCACGTCCAACCAGGCAGCCACTCCAGCTGTACTGCCGCAGTGGGAAACACTGTCTACTATTTGTTCGTATTATATCGGAAAGTTGAAGCATTTATACCTGTATAGTGATTTCGAATGTGCTGCATAAGTTGCACTCAGTCTTTGTCTCTTTAAAATTCTTAATTATTCATGAAAAAGTGGTATGCCAACAACAGAAACTGAGTACTTCCCTTGCTGACGAAGTATTGCACCATAGTATGTCAGTGGATGATAGCCTATCACAGTGTTCATAATTGAGGCTTCTAAAACCACATGGTACCCCCCACCATATTTAAAGAGAGAGACGGGCAAGGGAAGAGGAAGAGAAGGAGAGGGGCACTTTTCATGCCCTCTCCTCCTACATTTTCCCCTTTCCCTTTACCACCCTCTCCTTGCTCCTCTCCCCCCTTCCCTGTCTTTCCAGGTCCCTTCTCCCCCTTGCTTCTTTTTTACCCCTGCCCTGCTTTCCTCCCCCTTCTCGCCCCCCAACCCCCCACCTCCCCTCCTCTTCGATATTTCCTGGCCACTTCCCTTCCTTTCTTCATCTTTACTCCTCCCCTTCCCTTTTATCTGCCTGTTGTGAATTTTTATTGTTTCGATTTTTATTTCATTTAATAAAATAATTGTGTTATTAGATGTCTGCGGCGCTGGTCACTCGGTCGAAAAGGTCGTTGTTTTGGCGGTTGTTTAAAGATTTGGAGGATTTTATATCATTGATTTTTTAGGTTGTTGTTTTGACAGTTTTTTAGAGATTTGGAGGATTCTATGTCGCTGGTTTTCGAGGTTGTTGTTTTGGCAGTTGTTTAGAGATTTGGAGGATTTTATGTCAATGATTTTTTAGGTTGTTGTTTTGGCAGTTGTTTAGAGATTTGGAGTATTGTATATGGTTGGTTTTTGAGGGTGTTTAGGCGAGATTTGGAGTGCTGTATATCATTGATTTTTTTTCGTTTCTGCTTCGTCTTATTTACTGTGATTTACAAATATATTACACCTCTTTTCCTTATTACTCATTCCTTGACTCCTTCCCTCCTCTGTACATCTCCTCTTTGTTCCTTGTCCCTTCACTTTCCTTGCTACCTACCCTCTTTCTAAGACTGAACCACGAATAAAGAAACTTAGCATCATGATCCAGACCCAAGGCTCCCATTAAAATCAGTTTACCATTTAACAGAAAATATTTATATATACTTTTAATTTGTTTTTGTGGAAGTTGACAAAATACTATTCCAGAAGTGGGGTTTTTGATTAATATTAAGCCTTAAAATTTATGATGCTATGATAAAATTTAGTGATGTTAGTTTTGTCTTTTCAAATCTTATAGTACCTATCTTATAAAAGGATATTTACTGTCCCCTACTTTTACAGCCAAAAACCAGTAATATATAATAATATTTATACAACTAAACAAGTGGGGTCACGGTCATGGGTTGAGGTGCAAGATTGGGGTCGCCTGAAAAAAAGGTTGGGAACCACTGGTCTAGACAGTATGATATTCATTTGTGCTCAGACACTTTGGTTTCTAAAATGAGGCATTCATCCGAGCTACTTATGACGGGTTTTTAAAAGACTATAATTATGAAACGGGATGCCATTCCTAGGGCCAATATAATGGCATTGTATATTGGGACTGAGTGCCTGGCTTCTCTTAAGTGATGCTATAATTGTTGATGTCCTGAGATTCTGATAAAAAAGTTTGTGGCAGGTATAAAAAACTTCTAATTGTGTTTGATCTACACGAATCAAGACATGGATGATTCTAACTTTGATTGTCTTCAAGAAAATAATAAAAAGGTCTCTTCTGTCTTTGAATGTGATTTTAATGCTCACAATAGGAAGTGATTAAATTCTGTTCCCACTACCGATCGCCATGGCGTAAGAGCTTTAGACTTTGCCTCTGAATCAGGCTGTGAGCAAACCATAAGGTAAGGTACTCCCAGGTCTGGCAACAGCTTGAGCCTCTCATACACCGACTCTCTTGGCTTTATAACAAGTAAGGTTGATTCTTCAGTTGGGACATCTAGACATGCCTTGATTTCGTTAGTTGTGAAGACTGAGCAGCTGGTCTATGTTGTATCATACTTATTTAAGATTGATATGGAATCTCAAGCTGACTGGAATGAGATTTTATGAGAGATATTTTGGGCTTGAATTTGTCAAAATTGTATGATAATGTGGAACCTGTTGTCCCCTGGAATGAGAATCTAGTCAACATATTTGATAGGCGTATCCCTTCTAGTGTGGTAAGACAAACCCTGGTTTAATGAAGATTTTACACATGATTATTCGGAGAAACAGGAGGCCTATCATTTTTAGATGGGTGACAGATCAGACTTTACATGCGATAGATATATTCAGCTTAGAGCTTTTGCTAAGAGACTTCATGCTTCAACTGAAAAGGAATAAAATCTACCCATAAAAGAAACCCTTTCTTGTGCAAACCAGGATCATGTGTGGTAGACTACACTTAAATCTGCACTCTTTGGTGTACATGTAACAGTTACTCCTTTACTTTGGCTGATGCATTTAACAATAAACAGAGTAATGATAAACCTGATCTTCCTCATTCTAGTTTTCCTAAGGCTAAATTAAGTAGTTTAACTTTTCAACCTCGTGAAATGGAAGCTCTCTTGATTGACCTTGATGATTACGGAGGTGTAGGCCCAGATGGTATCTATTTATTTATTTATTTATTTTTTTCATAAAGACTGCAGATTTCTTAGGTCAAAAGTTATCTGTTATTTTATGAAAATTAGCAAGAAGAGGAACTTTAACCACTTGTTGGAAAATGGGTAATGTTACTCAACTATGTGAATGTGTTTGTGGTAGCTCAAGTCCAACTGATTACCGCCCCATTTCCATAACTCCATATTGACAAAACGTCTTGAAAGCTTCACTGAAAGTAATGATCTGTTACCTAGTTTGCCT
>NC_090736.1:106422841-106427841 GCF_036898095.1 Palaemon carinicauda
AATAGAGGACATTCGATAAATGTCCAGAGGCAACTCCCCAGCATCAACAAGGAGACTTGTGATGGGTGATGTTCTAATGGCTCCTGTGGACAATCTAATACCTGCATGATGAATAGAATCTAATATTTTTAACCGGCCTTGGGTGGCTGAGGAGTATATTTCGCATCCATAACTAATTTTGGAAAAAATCAAGGCCTTGTATAATTTCCAAATAGTGTGACAGTGCCGAGTGAGGGGTTGTGAACTCAAAGGCAGGATGCAATGAACTGAGTTATATTGTTATAGAACACTCTCATTTATATACAAAACCTCAAGGTAACAGGACATAACAAGTTAACAAGACAGAAAATGTTACAGAGGAGACAGCAGACATGAATTTTCATGTTAGTTTAGTGCGAGGGAAGAGCGAAGATACAAGCATAATATATACAAAAGGAATTATGTACAATTGTGTGACACACGGTTGGTACATGGCTCCCCCCCCCCTAAAAATGACATACTGTACATGTTAAATAGGTCGCCCTGATCTGGAGAGGCGAACTGTAGGCGGGTCATCTGACAAGATAAGCAGGTTTTAGACGATCAATGGAGACCCAATCTTCTTTGCCCCGAATGTTTAGTAGGAATGATTTCGGACTGCGTCGGATCACAAGGATAGGGCCCGTGTAAGGGGGCGTTAGTGGTGGCTTGCTAGTGTCGTTGCGCAGGAAGACGTGCGTTGCAGAGTGCAAGTCAGTTGGTATGTGATGCTTCGCTGGGGGCTTGTAAGTCTGGCGGCACGGAGTAAATTTTCCCACAACGTGACGTATGCGCTGGACATAGTCGGAGGAGGTTGTAGAAGGAAAAAATTTGGCAGGGACGACCAACGGGTCGCCATACACCATTTCAGCTGCCGAGACGTCGAGGGCGTCTTTAGGAGTGGTCCTTAGTCCCAGGAGGACCCAGGGAAGCTGAGTAAACCAGTTGCAATCCTTGCAGCGGGACATCAAAGCTGCTTTGAGGGTGCGATGAAAACGTTCAACCATTCCATTGGCAGCGGGGTTGTAGGCCGTTGTCTGATGTAGGGTGATGCCCAGGAGATTCGCTAATGACGTCCACAATTGAGAGGTGAAAGTGGTTCTCCTGTCAGAAGTAATATGCTCAGGGATACCGAATCTTAAAATCCATCCAGAGAGTAAGGCAGATGTACATGAGGCGGACGTTGCAGTTTCCATGGGAATGGCTTCAGGCCAACGAGTGGAGCGGTCGATGACGGTAAACAGGTAACGATGTCCTTGTGATGTGGTAGGGGGCCTACATCGTCGACGTGAATGTGTGCGAAACGACACTGGGGTTGAGGAAAGGTGCCCACTCCTGAATCCGTGTGTCGATGTACTTTGGAAGTTTGGCAAGAAGTACAGGTGCGGACCCAATCCTTAGCATCCTTAGAAATGCCGTGCCAAATGAACTTTGCCTTCAGCAGCTGTGCAGTAGAACGGCACGAGGGATGTGAAAGGCCGTGAATGAAATCAAACACCTGTGGGCGCATGGGAGCAGGAATCCAAGGTCGCGGTCTACCAGTACTGACGTCACAGAGGAGGGTGGTGTGTGGAGTCTTCGAGGGGAAAATCTTCCCAACGGAGGGACGTGCAGGATATCCTACAAGCTTCATACTCTGGATCCTGTCGTTGGGCTTCAGCCAGAGCGTTGTAATCCAATCCCAGTGTAACGGCAGCCAACGTGTTTCTTGACAGGGCATCGGTAACAGGATTCATTTTCCCAGGGAGGTATTGGAGGGTGCAATTGTATTCATCCACGACAGAGAGATGTCGGCGGTGACGGGCGGACCAGGCGTCAGACTGTTGAGTGAAGGCGTGCACCAGAGGCATGTGGTCTGTGCGAATAACGAAGGGCGTACCTTCTAAGAAATGGTGAAAGTGACGGACAACCAAGTGCACCGCCAGCAATTCTCGATCGAAGGTAGAATAACCCGATTCTGCCTTGGGCAGTTTTCTGCTGAAGAAGGCCAATGGGCGGGGCGAGCCTTTGACCACCTGCTCGAGCACTGCACCAATAGCGAAGTCGCTGGCATCGGTGAAGAGAAGAAGAGGGGCGTGTGGGATAGGAAAAGTGAGAGCCGCAGCAGTTGATAGGGCCTTTCGTTGCATTGCAGAAGGCTGCTTCTTGAAGGGGACCCCACTTCAGGTCCTTTGGCTTGCCCTTGAGGGCTGAGTAGAGGGGAGCAAGAGATTTGACGGTCGAGGGCGCAGTGAAATTCTGAACGGCTGCTACCTTCTAAGGGAGGGGATGGACTCCTTCAGGAGTGATACGGTGCCCTAAGAATAACACTTCATTGGCGCCAAAGGTACACTTGTCGTACCGGACTACAAGGCCGTTTTGTTTCAGGAGGTCGAGCACGATGCGCAGGTGACGGAGGTGTTCCTCTTTTGATGAGGAGAACACAAGTATGTCGTCCACATAACATACACAGAAAGGGAGGTCCCCTAAGATACCATCCATGAGACGTTGAAACGTGGCCCCAGCATTACGAAGGCCAAAACAGGAGTAATTGAAGGTGTATATACCAAACGGAGTGGTGACGGCGGTCTTGGGGATGTCTTCTGGGTTCATAGGCACCTGATAATACCCCTTCAGGAGGTCGAGCGTAGAGAAAACCTTCGCTTTGTGCAGGTAGGAGGTCACATCGGCAATGTTTGGGAGGGGATAGTGATCCGGTTCTGTTTGCATGTTCAGGTGCCTGTAATCACCGCACGGACGGAGGGAGCTGTCTTTCTTCAGAACGATGTGTAAGGGTGATGACCATGGGCTTGAGGCCTTTTGGCAAAGGCCCATTTTCTCCATTTCGGCGAACGTCTGTTTGGCGGCTGCCAATCATTCCGGTGCCAGACGTCTGAATTTTGCGAAGACTGGGGGTCTCGTCGCCTTGATATGGTGATAAATACCGTGCTTGGCAGGAACCGTGGGCGTTTGGCGAAGTTCTGGAAACTTCCGGGTACGACGTGAGGAGGTGGGCGTAGGCATCCGTGGGTGCGCTGATGTGGAGAGCGAGGTTAGAGGGGGCGGGTTGAAGAGGTGTCGACAAGTACGAGTCTGCGTTGACCAATCGTCGGTGGGCGACATCGACCAGAAGGTGGAAATGAGAGAGGAAATCTGCACCGAGGATTAGCATTGTGACGTCAGCAACGAGAAACTTCCAATTGAATTTACCGTTTCCGCACGATAATGTGAGGTTCTCGTAACCGTAGGTGGGTATCGCAGATCCGTTGGCACCTACCAAGCGGACGTCGGCAGATGTAGACAGACTACGTTGTGCCTTGAAGAGTTTCCTTGGCAAAAGAGAACGACAAGCACCCGTGTCTACCAAAAATCGCACGCCCGTTCCTGCATCCTGTAAAAAAAGATTAGAAACATGGGAGGCCACCGCCACAAGCGATGGCCTACTCACATGTTTTTTGGCCACTGACAATCCTTGGCACATTTCTTCTCGGTTGCCCCGAATCTGAAGTGGTAGTAGCAGAACTGCGGCGGATGGAAGGTAGGAAGTGGCTGTAGAAGTCGTTCGTTGAGGCGTTAGCGATTGGTGGGTGGTGGGCAGCTTTTTCGCCGCTTCGGCACGTCACGGGGTAGGCGTGTATGTCCTACGGCATTCATGTCAGCTTCGGTTGCCGTTGAATAGGCCATCTTCTCCATGATTTTACACAAACAAGATGTCAATGGAATAGGACGATAGTTTGCTGCTAAAAACTTGTCTTTACCAGGTTTTAAAAAGGCTAAAATAATGGCTAGTTCCCAAACACTTGGGTAACTATGATCATGCCATATTCTATTAATAATGCTTAAAATAAATAGTTTTGTTTTAAAATGTACATGTTTAATCATTGCATATGGAATTCCATCGAGTCCAGGGGCTGTATCATTGCAATGAGCAAGTGCGGAATCAAATCCTCTTTCAGTGAAAGGAGAATTATACGACTCTTCCCTTCTTGTTGCAAAATTTAAAATTTTCTTTTTTTCAGTGCTCCTATACTGGTGACCAGGGGCTCCTTCACACTTGCTGGATACATTTGAAAAAGGATTAGCCAGGGCATTGCTAACATAATTTGCTTCAGTTACATACTGACCATTCACCTTCAACACTGGTGGTGGGTTGGGGGTGAATTTGCCAGCTATCTTTTTTACTTTCCTCCACACAGAAGATGGTGGTGTTCTACTGTTAATGGGGGAAACAAAAGACATCCTTGACTGGCGCCTTGCTTCTTTTATGGCACGACGGAACTGTGCTCTACATTTCTTGTACATAATTAAATTCTCATTAGTTCTGCATCTACGCAATCGTGTTAGAGATCTTCTTGTGGCTCTGTGGAGGGCAGTTAGTTCTGAAGACCACCATGGGACTGGTCGTCGTTTGAATAACCCTGTTGTTTTGGGAATTGAATTGACTCCTGCTGTATGGAGAGTTCCATTCAGTAAGTCTATGGCATCATCGATATTTTCAACCTGTCCTGCATCCCCCTCAATTTCGCTTATCTCACAAAATTTATCCCAGTCCGCCTTGTCAAGATTCCATCGTGGTAATCTCTGTAAAAGTGGACCATTGTTGGTGTTTATAATGATTGGTGCATGATCACCAGTATGCCAATCATCTAATGTTCTCCAATCGAAGTCGAGAAGGCAATTAGAGCTTACGATTGATAGGTCAATACAAAACAAGGTACCTGTCTGAACATTAAAGTGTGTGGGCTCTCCTGTATTAAGGAGTCCCACATCTTCATTTTCCACAATTGATGATATGATATTTCCCCACGTGTTTGCTAAAACATCACCCCACAAAGGATGTCTACCATTCAAATCTCCAAGTAAAAGAAAAGGTTGAGGGAGTTGTTGAATCACCTCCACAAAGTTATCATACAAAATGTTATCATTTGGAGGCAAGTACAGAGAACAAATTGAATATTTTCGCCCTATGTCAATCTGTACAACCACTGCCTGCAGAGGTGTAC
>NC_090736.1:106437841-106439028 GCF_036898095.1 Palaemon carinicauda
ATCTGGTCCGGCTACCGATCCATTTTTAATTTCGGTTATAGCCTGCAAAATATCTGCTTCATTAATATCTATATCTGTTAGACATTCAATATTTTCTTCTCTCATTTCTGTTTCATTATTCTCATTCGCTATTCTTGGCTTGAAATCACTCATATATTCTTCTGCTAATATGTTGCATATATCCATTCTTTTTATTCGTTAACCGTCCTTCAATTCTATGAGGGCCTATTTCTAATCTCCCTTTATTCATCTTTTTCTGCATAGTAGTAAAACACTTTGGGTTTTTGTTTGATATTCCAAAGTATCCTTTCTTCTAAGTCCCTTATTTTTCATTTTCTTTTGAGTTTATAATCTTTTGATCTGTATTTTCTTTCTATTTTTTTATTTTTTTCCTTTTCCATACATTTTTTCTTTTGCAATATTATTCTTCCACTTTCTAGTTTTCTGATATAAGATCCTTCTGTCTCTTGTTATGCATGTCTGATGTTTATTTGTTTTATTCGGTACATATTTTTCAAAAATTTTCTCCAGTATTTTGTACGGTATATACGTATTTCCCTGTATATTATCACTTACAAATAAATTTTTCCAATCTTTATTCAATTGTTCATTTATTTCTGACTATTTTATATTCTTACTATAAAAAGTATATTTTCCATATCCTTCCCATCGTTTTGTACTTTGTTTATCTCTGCGTTCACTTGCTTTGGAATGGAATATTAATTCTATGACATTGTGTTCTGAAATTCCCGTGTTATACACTATTATTTCTTTAACATTATTCACCTCATTCACAAATACTAAATCTAGAACATTGTCCTTTCTTGTTGCAATGTGGTTTATTTGTTGCATATTATGTTCTCATAGCAAATCTTGAAGCTTTTCAAATTGTCTCTTATCTTCTGCGCTACTATTACTCTCTTTTTTATGTATACATATACAACCACTTTCCTCCATCTGTTCTTTCCAATCATCGAAAGTAAAGTTAAAATATCCGGATAGGACTATATTCCAGTCTTTAGGGTTTATACCTATATCATCTATTTTTCTTTTCTATCATTATGTCAAACTCCTTAGTATTTGGGGGTGTGTAAACTACAATATCCACCAGTTTTTTATATTCAAATTCTACTGCATCAATTCACATTCTGTGTTGCTGTATTTTTCACAGACTTTTCCTAAATTTA
>NC_090736.1:106439528-106442028 GCF_036898095.1 Palaemon carinicauda
CTAGTGTCACAAACGATTTAATGGGATTTTGTATCCAACAGTAAATCCTTATTCACTTGCTCATCAGAACACTTTAGATTTTCAACCAATTCATTATAATTACATGTCTAATGAAACATTTCCAAACGCAGTTTAAATACCCGGATAGAATTCAATATAGCCCATATGGGGATACTCACACAGCTTACTTTAAATTTCTTGCAGATCGAATTGTAACGCAATGCCCTTACTAGTTGTTATCTGAATATTAGGACAGAGATAAAAATTCTTAATTTTTTGGTTCCTGGGTTATTAGATGAAATACTATAATACACATTGTCGAAGTTTTAAGAGATTTTACAAATATTTGTCTACATGGCCTGACATACATTTTTAATTAATATATTTGGCCAACGTAAACCCAAGATTGAAATCTTCCGAGAGATATTCTATCTTTCTATATTAAGACCTGTAAGGTGATATATAATTTCTATTTCCGATGGGAAAAATGTGAGTTGGAAACAGGATGAAAGAAATTTTTCACATCCTTGAACGGTTGTCGAACATTTCGAAAAACTTATTTTTCTTATTTTCAGTGTCACTGAAATCCATATTATTTTGCATAATCGGAAATTATTTGATGGTGTACGGAAGGTTTTCGCTTTTATCGAAGATTGAAATATCATGAATGTGTGTTCCAATACAATTTCATAATTTGGTTAAATTGAAGACGGTCGTGTCCTCTAATAATGAGGTGTGCTTCTTCAGTTTAGCATATTAAAAAAAAAAAAAAGAGACAAAAAAAAAAAAAAAGCTTGGAATATCGAAATGTAATCTTAAATATCTTTTGCATGACCATCACCATAAACTTTTCAGTTTCCTGCCGTTATTTGATAGGTATTTCCATAATTGACTTATGTATAACTCGTCTAGATAATATTATCTATAAGTTTCAATGATTTATATATCTGTAAAATCTTGTCAATTATATATTCTTAAGCATGGACAAAATAACTTAAAGCTCAAAGATATAATATCCGTATATTGGGTCTGAAATCACACACACACAGGCGCGCGCGTGCATACGCACGCATATCCTATTGTTTTTTTTTTTTTTTTTTTTTTTTTTTTTTTTTTTTTTTTTATTGGAGAGCTCCTGTTGTTAACGCATGAATACTACCGCTCCCGTGAAACACTTTTTCCTCTTTTTTTTCTTGTTATTAAATTAATAAAGTGCTTGTGGGGAATATATTGTGAAATAAAAAATATAAATTAAATAACCTCCTTTTTGAGCAATTTTATCTTACTTCAAACTCTATTTTTCAAGTAGGAAAGACGCTGGAGGGAAAGTGTATGGAGTAAAAGGAATATAGTTGTGGTGATAAAAAGGGAAAGCTGGAACAGAGGATGAGCGGTAAGCTGGAAATGTAGGTAAGTGGGGGTGGTGTGGCTGGACTGGGAGAGAAGCTCCCTTGGGAGTGACGCTGAATAGAAGGCAAGTCATCGACTTACACTTTACACTCGCATATTCATGAAGGAGAACTTCGTGTTCACGTATCTTCCAGAAAGTGTATTCCATTGTCCCCAACTTTCTCTCGTCACTATACATATCGAAGATGAAAGGACTTTGCGTGAAAAGCTGAACGTCATTTATTTTTATATGAAGGTTTTTTTATTTTTTTTTTTTTATGAAAAAAGTTAAACTATAATTACATATTCAACTGCTTGATTATTAAAATCAATCCTGCATCATAAGTGTTGAACTTATGAAGAATTAAGCATTATACATAAAAAAATAATTTATATGTGAAAGTCCATCTGCTTAATTTAATGCATCACATCCAAAGATAAACCATATTAACATTCTGCCTTAAAAGAAAAGTTATCGTACTTAACAAGATTGTTGCATTTCTGTGAAATTTAGCCATTGTAAGTGGAGAAAAATGTCGGGGAAATCACCAGCTTATCTAACTATAGAATGAGATAGACATAAAAATCAGATATAAAATGTAACTCAGTCCATTAAAATCTAATTTAAAAGGTAGCATTTAAGTGCCCTAAAAGTGTTCTCTAACCTTTAGCATACCCAAAATTCCATTTTTTTTAATGCTAAGTTATTTTATTTTCCTAGATTTTCTTAGTCATTTAGTTAACAGTGAATATTTTACTGTAGATCCATGACCATTAATTCTGAACATCCACCAATATGAATGATTAAGTAGAAAAATGTGACAGAAATAGAATTGATTTCCACGAAGATAATGGCTAATTTGGCTAAAGGCTTAGGTAAAAGAAAAATTAATCTTAACAATAACCAAATAAAAATATAATAAAGTTATGAAATATAGTCAACATTATTCCCCCTTTTCCAGACTGATATAAGTACATATCTCTGAAAGGGAGTTAGCAACCAAAGAGTATATCTTTATCCAATATCTTTGCCTTTCATAAGCTATAAAAAAACCTTCTGAAGTCAACTGAATAAACAAAATGTTCTCTCTCTCTCTCTCTCTCTCTCTCT
>NC_090736.1:106449528-106474528 GCF_036898095.1 Palaemon carinicauda
AAAATATGGGGGTCGGGGAAAGTAAATTAGCTGCAGCTCCTCTCACACTGGGCCTGGAATAAAGAACTATATACCAAAATGATGCTATTGATCTGTATATTTATTTCTTATCAAACAACATTAATTGAATGATTATTGGAGGTCACCAGGGGTCAAAAGGTCGAGGTCAGCCCTTTGAAATTCTGGGCTTTGGGTTTTAGCTGTAATTTGGCCAAATAAGACATCAAAATTTGCCCAAGGTTTACTAAATGTGAATAAAATATAAAGAAGAAACATAAATAAATTTTTTTGAAGATGGGATCTATTCCAGCAATATGACTGATTTGACAAAAGTCATTATTGAATGATTCCTGTGAAATTCACTCGTCATACCGTTTCAAATTTAGTTGATAGATGGTTCACCTATATTACTGAGATAGGTTTTATTGACTGTGTGTACACCTGTTTTGTCTTTAAAACATTATAAAAACATTTATTCTTTAATAAATGTAATGAACACCACCCTGCCGCTATAAATATTATGCCACTAATTTTTGTAAGCTCTTGTCAAGGTCTTATGGTATTTTAATGCGTACGTTTTTTTCACTCTTTTCAATTGCTTCATCCGCAGTAATGACGTATATGCGTGGTCCTATTATGTAGATCAAAATCATTGAGGAAATCTTATGCAGATTTCCGGCAGTGAGAGATAAATAATCAGTTCACTTCATATTTTTATTGTTATTATTACTATCCAAGCTACAACCCTAATTGGAAAAGCAAGATGCTATAAGCCCAAGGGCTGCAATAGGGAAAAATAGCCCAGTGAGGAAAGAAAATAAGGAAATAAATAACTGAAGAGAACAAATTAACAATAAATCATTCTAAAAAAAGTAATGTCAAAAGAGATATGTCATATATAAACTATTAACAACGTCAAAAACAAATATGTCGTATATAAACTATCAAAAGACTCATGTCCGCCTGGTCAACAAAAAAGCATTTGCTCCAACTTTGAACTTTTGAAGTTCTAATGATTCAACAACCCGATTAGGAAGATCATTCCACAACTTTGTAACAGCTGGAATAAAACTCCTAGAGTACTGCGTAGTATTGAGTATTATGATGAAGAAGGCCTGGATATTAGAATTAACTGCCTGCCAGGTATTACGAACAGGATAGAATTGTCCAGGGAGATCTGAATGTAAAGGATGATCTGAGTTATGAAAAATCTTATGCAACATGCATAATGAACTAATTGAACGACGGTGCCAGAGATTAATATCTAAATCAGGAATAAGAAATTTAATAGACCGTAAGTTTCTGTCCAACAAATTAAAATGAGAATCAGCAGCTGAAGACCAGACAGAAGAACAATATTCAAAACAAGGTAAAATAAAAGAATTAAAACACTTCTTCAGAGTAGATTGATCACCGAATATCTTAAAAAACTTTCTCAATAAACCAATTTTTTGTGCAATTGAAGAAGTCACAGACCTTATATGTTTCTCAAAAGTAAATTTGCTGTCGAGAATCACACCTAAAATTTTGAAAGAGTCATACAAATTTGAAGAAACAATATCAATACTAAGATCCGGATGTTGAGGAGCCACCGTCCTTGACCTACTTACAATCATACTTTGAGTTTTGTTAGGATTCAACTTCCTACCCCATAATTTGCACCATGCACTAATTTTAGCTAAATCTCTATTAAGGGATTCACCAACCCCAGATCTACATTCAGGGGATGGAATTGATGCAAAGAGAGTAGCATCATCTGCATATGCAACAAGCTTATTTTCTAGGCCAAACCACATGTCATGTGTATATAGTATGAAAAGTAATGGGCAAAGAACACTACCCTGTGGAACACCCGATATCACATTCCTATACTCACTATGGTGCCCATCAACAACAACTCTTTGAGATCTACTACTTAAAAAATCAATTTTAATGCTAAGAAACGACTCACCCACTCCCAACTGTTTCAGTTTGAAAACAAGGGCCTCATGATTAACACAGTCAAAGGCAGCATTAAAATCAAGGCCAATCATACGAACTTCCCGACCACAATTAAGGGATTTCTGTACTGCATTGGAGATTGTAAGAAGGGCATCACATGCTCCAAGGCCGTTACGAAAACCAAATTGCAAACAAGGGAATAGATGATTACCTTCAGCAAACCTATTAAGACGTTTTGCCAGAAGACGTTCAAAAATTTTAGATAATATGGGAGTTATGGAAATTGGGCGGTAATCAGTGGGACACATTTACATAGAGGAGTAACATTACCAATTCTCCAACAAGTGCTAAAAGCTCCTCTTCTTGCTAACTTGCGCAAAATAACAGATAACTTTGGAGCTAAGAAATCTGTGTCTTTATAAAAAATAAAGGAAAAATACCATTTGGGTCTACACCTCCATAAGCATCAAGGTCCACCAACAGAGCTTTAATCTCATGACATCGAAAAGCTAAACTAGTTAGTTTAGCCTCAGGAAAACAGGAATGAGGAAGTTCAAGTTTTTCAATACTCTGTTTACTGTAAAAAAAATCAGCCAAAAGGGCTGCCTTTTCCTTTGGACAGTGAGTGACTGAGCCATCTAGTTTAAGTAAAGGAGGAACTGTTGCATCTACACCAAAGAGTGCAGATTTAAGGGTAGACCACCATTTATGTTCCTGAGTTGTACCAGAGAGGGTTTCTTTTATGATTAAATTGTACTCCTTTTCAGTTGAGGCATAAACTCTCAGAGCAAAAGCCCGAAGCTGAGTATAGTTGTTCCAGGTCAAATCTGATCTGTTACCCTGCCAAAGGTGATAGGCCTCCTGCTTTTCCAAATAAGCACGTCTACAATCACCATTGAACCACAGTTTATCCTTCATTCGGTACCTCAACACACGAGAAGGGATACGCTTATCAATTATGTTGACTATGTACCAACCGTGTGGCACGCAATTGTACATAATTATGTTGTATATATTATGCTTGTATCTGCGCTCTTCCCTCGCACTAAAAAGAACCTGAATGATCATGTCTCCGTTTTGCTCTGTAACATTGTCTGTCTCTCGAACAGGTCATGTCCTGTTGCCTTGAGGTTTTGTATATAAAGAAGAGTGTTCCTTAATAAAACTCAATTGATTGCATCCTGCCTTTGAGTTAACAACTCCTCTATCGGCCCGTAACATTGGTGACCCCAGAAGTCGACTAGCTCCCACTGCCTTTCACCCCCACCTCCCTCCATCGTTGGTACAATGACGGAGACAGACTCTAATCCAGCAATTGGGAATGGCCCATTGAAACTTTCACCGTTCGCCACCGGAGAAGCGTTTGCTTGGTTTTAGCGCTCAGAAGTCCAGTTTCGTATCAGGGGCGTGACCCGCTCAACCACCAAAGCGGATTATGTTCTCGCGGCGATACCCGAGGACACCTTCCCAGAAATATCCGACTGGCTTTGTGAACAAGGAGACACCCCAATAGCGTATAAAGCCCTCAAAACATACCTTCTGCAGCAGTACTCGCCGTCACCAGCTGCCCCTATAGCAAAGCTTTTTCAGCTCTCGCAACAACCGTTGGGGGACCAAAGGGCTTCGCTTGCCCTCAGGGAAATGACCAGTATCGCTCGCCTTCAACCTGCCGCAGACGGCTCTCCTCGTGAGGTGAACCTACTTCGTGCCCTTTGGATACGCCGTTTACCCGAACCTGTACGCGCTGCCATACCCGATGTCGATAGTTTACCCATAAAGGACTTGATGACCAAAGCCAACGCCCTTATGGACAGTCACTTCAAGACCTCCATCAACGCCTCCACCCCTGACTACGAGGAGGCCTATTCAACGTCAACCGAAGCTGACATGAATGCCGTAGGACATACACGCCTACCCCGTGACGTGCCGAAGCGGCGACAAAGCCGCCCACCACCCACCAATGGCTCGCGCCCAACGAACGACTTCTACAGCCACTTACTACCTCCCATCAACCGCAGTTCTGCTACTACCATTGCAGATTCGGGGCAACCGAGAAGAAATGTGCCAAGGATTGTCAGTGGCCAAAAAACGTGTAAGTAGGCCATCGCTTGTGGCGGTGACCTCCCATGTTTCTAATCTTTTCTTTTTACAGGATGTAGGAACGGGCGTGCGATTTTTGGTAGACACGGGTGCTTGTCGTTTTCTTTTGCCAAGGAAACTCTTCAAGGCACGACGTAGTCTGTCTACATCTGCCGACATCTGCTTAGTAGCTGCCAACGGATCTGCGATACCCACCTACGGTTACGAGAACCTCACATTATCGTTCGGAAACGATAAATTCAATTGGAAGTTTCTCGTTGCTGAAGTCACAATGCCAATCCTCGGTGCGGATTTCCTCTCTCATTTCCACCTTCTGGTCGATGTCGCCCACCGACGATTGGTCAACGCAGACTCGTACTTGTCGACACCTCTTCAACAAGCCCCCTCTAACCTCGCTCTCCACATCAGCGCACCAACGGATGCCTACGCCCAACTCCTCACGTCATACCCAGAAGTTTTCCGTCCAGAACTTCGCCAAATGCCCACGGTTCCTGCCAAGCACGGTATTTATCACCATATCAAGATGACGGGACCCCCAGTCTACGCAAAATTCAGACGTCTGGCACCGGAACGATTGGCAGCCGCCAAACAGACGTTCGCCGAAATGGAGAAAATGGGCCTTTGTCAAAAGGCCTCCAGCCCATGCTCGTCACCCTTGCACATCGTTCTGAAGAAAGACGGCTCCCTCCGTCCGTGCGGGGATTACAGGCGCCTGAACATGCAAACAGAACCGGATCACTACCCCCTCCCAAATATTGCCGATGTGACCTCCTACCTGCACAAAGCGAAGGTTTTCTCTACGCTCGACCTCCTGAAGGGGTATTATCAGGTGCCTATGAACCCAGAAGACATCCCCAAGACCGCCATCACCGCTCTGTTTGGTACATACATCTTCAATTACTCCTGTTTTGGCCTTCGTAATGCTGGGGCAACGTTTCAACGTCTCATGGATGGCATCTTAGGGGACCTCCCTTTCTGTGTATGTTATGTAGACGATATACTTGTGTTCTCCTCCTCAAAAGAGGAACACCTCCGTCACCCACGCATCGTGCTCGACCGCCTGCAACAAAACGGCCTTGTAGTCCGGTACGACAAGTGTACCTTTGGCGCCAACGAAGTGTCGTTCTTAGGGCACTGTATCACTCCTGAAGGAGTCCATCCCCTCCCTGAGAAGGTAGCAGCCGTTCAGAACTTTCCAGCGCCCTCGACCGTCAAAGCTCTGCAGGAGTTTTTGGGCTTAATCAACTATTATCACCGTTTTCTGCCAGCCATTGCCGCCACTATTGCTCCCCTCTACGCCTCCCTCAAGGGCAAGCCAAATGACCTGAAGTGGGGTCCCCTTCAAGAAGCAGCCTTCTGCAATGCAAAAAAGGCCCTATCAACTGCTGCGGCTCTCACTTTTCCTATCCCAGACGCCCCTCTCCTTCTCTCCACCGATGCCAGCGACGTCGCTATTGGTGCAGTGCTCGAGCAGGTGGTCAAAGGCTCGCCCCGCCCATTAGCCTTCTTCAGCAGAAAACTGTCCAATGCAGAATCGGGTTATTCTACCTTCGATCGAGAAGTGCTGGCGGTGCACTTGGCTGTCCGTCACTTTCGCCATTTCTTAGAAGGTACGCCCTTCGTCATTCGCACAGACCATATGTCTCTGGTGCACGCCTTCACTCGACAGTCTGACGCCTGGTCCGCCCGTCAACGCCGACATCTCTCCGCCGTGGCTGAATACAATTGCACCCTCCAATATGTCCCTGGGAAAATGAATCCCGTTGCCGATGCCCTGTCAAGAAACACGTTGGCTGCCGTTCAACTGGGATTGGATTACAACGCCCTGGCTGAAGCCCAACAACAGGATCCAGAGTATCAAGCTTGTAGGACTTCTTGCACGTCCCTCCGTTGGGAAGATTTTCCCCTCGAAGACTCTAACACCACCCTCCTCTGTGACGTCAGTACTGGTAGACTGCGACCTTGGATTCCTGCTCCCATGGGCCGACAGGTGTTTGATTTCATTCACGGCCTTTCCCATCCCTCGTGCCGTTCTACTGCACAGCTGCTGAAGGCAAAGTTCATTTGGCACGGCATTTCTAAGGATGCTAAGGATTGGGTGCGCGCCTGTACTTCTTGCCAAACTTCCAAAGTACATCGACACACGGATTCAGGAGTGGGCACCTTTCCTCAACCTCAGCGTCGTTTCGCACACATTCATGTCGACGCTGTAGGCCCCCTACCCACATCACAAGGACATCGTTACCTGTTTACCGTCATCGACCGCTCCACTCGTTGGCCTGAAGCCATTCCCATGGAAACTGCAACGTCCGCCTCATGTACATCTGCCTTACTCTCTGGATGGATTTCAAGATTCGGTATCCCTGAGCATATTACTTCTGACAGGGGAACCACTTTCACCTCTCTATTTTGGACGTCATTAGCGAATCTCCTGGGCATCACCCTACATCAGACAACGGCCTACAACCCCGCTGCCAATGGAATGGTTGAACGTTTTCATTGCACCCTCAAAAAAGCTTTGATGTCCCGCTGCAAGGATTGCAACTGGGTCCTCCTGTAACTAAGGACCACTCCTAAAGACGCCCTCGAGGTCTCGGCAGCTGAAATGGTGTATGGCGACCCGTTGGTCGTCCCTGCCGAATTTTTTCCTTCTACAACCTCCTACGACGATCTCCAGCGCATACGTCACGTCGTGGGAAAATTTACTCCGTGCCGCCAGACTTACAAGCCCCCAGTGAAGCATCATATACCAACGGACTTGCACTCTGCAACGCACGTCTTCCTGTGCAACGACACTAGCAAGCCACCACTAACGCCCCCTTACACAGGCCCTTTCCTTGTGATCCGACGCAGTCCGAAAGCATTCCTACTAAACATTCGGGGCAAAGAACACTGGGTCTCCATTGATCGTCTAAAACCTGCTTATCTTCTGCCAGATGACCCGCCTACAGTTCGCCTCTCTAGATCAGGGCGCCCTATTTAACATGTGCAGTAGGTAATTTTTAGGGGGGGAGCCATGTACCAACCGTGTGGCACACAATTGTACATAATTATGTTGTATATATTATGCTTGTATCTGCACTCTTCCCTTGCACTAAAAAGAACCTGAATGATCATGTCTCCGTTTTGCTCTGTAACATTGTCTGTCTCTCGAACAGGTCATGTCCTGTTGCCTTGAGGTTTTGTACATAAAGAAGAGTGTTCCTTAATAAAACTCAGTTGACTGCATCCTGCCTTTGAGTTAACAACTCCTCTCTCGGCCCGTCACAACTAGATTCTCATTCAAATGGACAACAGGATCTACACTATTATATAATTGTGACCAATTCAAGCACAAAAGATCATGCAAAATCCCATTCCAGTCTGCTTGGGATTTCATATAAATTTTACAGGAATATGATATATCAGAGAAAGGCTGCTCAGTCTTCACTAATAATGAAATCAAGGCATGATCAGAAGTCCCGACTGGAGAACCAACCTTACTAGTTATAACGCCAGGGGAGTTAGTGTATACGAGGTCCAAGCAATTACCAGACCTGTGAGTAGCTTCATTTATGATTTGCTCACAGCCTGATTCAGAGGCAAAGTCTAAAGCACTTAAGCCATGGTGATCGGTAGGAGAGATAGAACTTAACCACTCCCTATGGTGAGCATTAAAATCACCAACAAAGACAAAAGAAGCCTTTCTATCATCTTTTTGTATGTTAGCCATAATGGTTAGAAGACAATCGAAGATAGAATCATCCATGTCTGGATTCTGGTAGATCAAACACAAATAAAAGTTGTTATGCCTGCCAAAAACTCTTATTACCTGAATCTCATGACATCCACATTGATAGCAGGACTTATGAAAAGCAGGGTACTTGGTCCTAATATACACCGCCATTCCCCTGGCCCTAGGAATGGCATCACGTTTCAGCATTATTGGCTTCTTAAAACCAGTTATAAGGAGCTCAGATGAGTGCCTCATATTAGAAACCAAAGTTTCTGAGCACAAAAGAATATCATACTGTCTGGATGCAACTAAGAGGTCTTGGATATTTGCATGAAGACCATGAATATTGCAATACAGAAGACGACATTGACGAAATCTAGGACGTACTGGTCCCGGATTTCGCTCAATGTCTCCAGACAGCATAAGAATTAATAGAAATAAAAAAGAAACATCATACTTAAAAACTAGATTAACAAGAATTATAACAAAAACAATATGTGCAGAATAATAAAAAAAGTGATTGATAATACCCATAGACTATACTAAAAAGTCGGAAAAACTGGTCAACATGGAGGAGCCAATACATCCTGCAAGGCTAAATACCCTCCAGGATAGCCACTTCAACTGAAGGGAGGACAGTAACGATGGTTTTGAGAAGAAAAAAATCACAAAAAGGAAAAGACAACCTCTTGATAAACCTCCAAGCATCCATGGCCCTTTTATTAAGCCTGCCCAACACACCATTTCCAAAAAACTAGAGGAAGAAAGAAAATAATAAGATAGAATAGTGTTCCCGAGTGTTCCCTCGAGCAAGAGAACTCTAACCCAAGACAGTGGAAGACCATGGTACAGAGGCTATGGCACTACCCAAGACTAAAGAACAATGGTTTAATTTGGAGTGTCCTTCTCCTAGAAGAGCTGCTTACCATAGCTAAAGAGTCTCTTCTACCCATACCAAGAGGAAAGTACACCGAATAAATTGTAGTACAGTAATTAACCCCTTGGTGAAGAAGTGTTAAGTATGTCATTGTTGTCAGATGTATGAGGAAAGACGAGAATATGTAAAGAATAGGTCAGACTATTATGTGTAAGTGTACGCAAAGAAAAAATAAGCTGTGACTAGAGAGAGGGATCCAATGCATTACTGTCTGGCCAGTCAAATGATCCAATATCTCTCTAGTGGTAGTATCTCAACGGGCGGCTGGTGCCCTGGCCAACCTACTATGTGTAATTTCAAGTGTTGATTCACAACTCCTTACACAAATCTATTTTTTTTTTTTTTGTTATACATATATAAGTAAATGGCTGTTTACAAATAGGTAGAGTCCTAGAAATGAACTATAAGAGCTTCAGTTTATTCAGGTTGGTGTTGCTATTAACACTGCAGCCCTCACAATGGCTAGTGGGGCTGGTAATCCGCAACAAACAAATGATAACTGCCCTTACCTTCGCAGCCAATCGACTAAGCTTACTGTATCGACATCAAGGGTTTTACCAAATGTCTGCATATTCTGCAAAAAAAAAAAAAAAAAATCGGAAGAAAATTCGGGGAAGGAACAAACACTCACCACAGGTGCATGTGATTCTGTTGAAAAAACATATCAAAGAAGCTGCTCGTGCTCTTAATGACAGCGAAATGCTTGTGATGATAGGTGACATTGGGTTTCATAGCAAAGAGGTGATTATTATTATTATTATTATTATTATTATTATTATTATTATTATTATTATTATTAGCCAAGCTACAGCCCTAGTTGGAAAAGCAAGATGCTATAAGCCCAAGGGCTCCAACAGGGAAAAATAGCCCAGTGAGGAGAGGAAATAAGGAAATAAATAAATGATGAGAATAAATTAACATATTCTTAAAACAGTAACAACGTCAAAACAGATATGTCCTATATAAACTATTAACAACGTCAAAAACAGATATGTCATATATAAACAATAGAAAGACTCATCTCAGCCTGGTCAACATAAAAAACATTTGCTCCAACTTTGAGCTTTTGAAGTTCTACTGATTCAACTGAAGTTCTACTGAATGTAAACGAGAATGCCTGAATCAAAAGAGGGACACATTAAAGAGAACAGTGTCTCCTGATAGTGAAAAAGCAAACTGTATTGCTTTAACAAGTATATTTCAATACATTGAATCCTCAGCCATGGATAATTATCGGCTTGAATACCTTAGATTTCTAGAGCAAATATTTGAAGTGGTGATTGTACCTCACAAAGTTTCGATTTTAGGAGATAAAGTTGTTAAACATTTCGGTGATCGAGTCAAAATAGTTTGTTTAAGTAGGAAAGAAGGTATGGTAGTGTATTCTAGTAAGGCAAATAAAAAACTGGCACTTTCAACAGCTTCAAAATTTAGCAGCTCAGAAAAGCATATTATGACTGAAGCAGCCTCTACATTGCGTTCTAACATCCTTGAAATATGTAAGTATGCACCTGAATTGCCTGTGTCCTTGTCACTTACCAAACTATGCCCATTTGATGTCATTGTATCACCTCAATCTGCTCAATGTGGAAATGACATATCCCGGAATCAAGTTAAGTTTTGAAGGAGGTACACCCTCTCTGCAGATAACTAAGAATACCTTTTCCAGAAGTACAGTTGATATTACCGTAGATCAAACTGTGAATAGGGATGTCACATCCTGGCAAAAGGGTATTGCTGCATTTACACAGAATGTTGCAGCACGTAAGAGGTGGACAATGACAAGATCTTTTAGGGGAGCAATTGTGAGTTGTCTCCTGGAAATGGCTGGAATCACATTGGTGGATGATGCAATATAGGAACTAAAGCCATCGAGGATAGCCAAAGACAATGCAGACCTTAAGAGCACGATCACAGAGGTGGAGAACACTCTCAATACATCCACTGTTAATGAGGATACTCTGTATTGCCTAAACACTGGCAAAGCTGCCTCGGATATATATATATATATATATATATATATATATATATATATATATATATATATATATATATATATTAAATTCGTTTACAATAGCACGCTCTCCATTTATTCCAAATTTATGCATTCCTGCAGCTCTCTTCTTCTTGTATAGTAATTAGGAGGTACTTCAAATGCTAGGGCAGCAAAAGAATAGCAAGATATATTGTGACAGGGGGCGGGGTGGCTGGTGGAGGAGGTACTAAGCGACCAAGAACCGACATTGTCAACATAGTCAAACAAAGATAAATTCGTGACGTTACCCGACATTTCAAATATATTCAAAATATATACTGAATTGAAAAACGAATAAATGCTCAAGAGTGTCACTATTTATGAATTGTATATTTTATCAGTTAATACTTGACAATAAATCTTATTCTTGTGATTTAAAGAAACTATTTTTGCAGTGTATGACTGTTTTCATTGGCGGGAAATTGGTAAACATCTTTAGGCCGTGGTCAATAGATGGCATTAGTGTAGCAAAACATCGTCTGGGAAAACTAGTCTTTCTTAAAATAGGTTCTTTAAAAAAAATTACATATTATTTATATTAAATATTTTCCAAATATAAAATATACATTTCACAAATAGTGACACGTTTCGGAAATCACTCCATTTCAAATTTAGTGTATATTTTGAATAATACACCAAATGTGTCTGACGTTACGAACTTCTCTTTGATTGACTAAGTTGACGATGTCGGTTCCTGGTAGCTTAGTACCTCCTTCACCAACCCCTCCACTTCCCCCTTCCTGCAATATATCTTGCTATTTTATCTTTCCCAGCTATTAAAGAACCTCCTAATCACTCTACAAAAAGAGGAGAGTTGCAGGATTGCATAATTTTGGAGTAATTGGAGAGCATGCACTTGTGAAGAAATACCATACACACACACAGACACACGCACACACACACACACACACACACACACACACACACATATATATATATATATATATATATATATATATATATATATATATGACTCATCTCTGAAAATTTTTTGGAAAAGAAAGTGAGATTCCTCAAAGCCGAAATAAGTCGTTGCAGAGAAGTAAAGCCGGAAATGTCTGTTTTGAACGTGGCCCCATTGTTTCTTCTTTTCAATGGAAATCCATGGGAAATGGCTCCTTGTGTTTTCCTCTGAAAACGTAAGGTGAGATTTATAGTAAGTTTTTGGTTCTTGCCGAAAGAAAATTTGAGGTGCTGTTCTTTTTATTATTGAAATGGTCGAATATCTCTTTCATTGTTACTATTAATGCAACATAGCCAAAAAAAATAAGAAAATATATAATTAAAACGAGTTCCGAAGGATAATTCAAGTAGGTGGTACTGCAAGTCATGGCTAACTAAAATATCGACATTATTAAAGTTAATATCTAATGAAGGCAGTCTTTTTGTAAGCACAGGCATTGATACAGATATCTGGTGTTCCTCGGGGTGTTGTTCGTTGTCTATCACTTGTCATTCTATAAAAACAATATATATCTGTTTTGGCCTAGATATCAAACTGGACGTATAAGTGGATGATGCTATATTTTCTTAGTGTTAATTCTATCTTCTGAATGTAGATATAGGGCTGTCGAATCTCTTCATTGATATGTAACATACCAATTTCAAAATATGATTGTAAGCAGGAAAGTACAGCGGTTCCTTAATATCCGGATCACTGGATTAATAATGTCTCTACGTGACTTTATGAAAATGTTAGGTGTGATTCTAGACTGTGAATTTGCTTTGGAGGTCTTTTAAGATTTTCAGATTTTTTTGTTTGCTGTTATTTCATTCTTCCTTGTTTAGAGTATTGTTTACCTGTCTGGTCATCAACTACCGAATCTGATCTTAATTTGGTGGACAAAAACCTGCACTTTACTTTTTATTTATTTATTTTTCTTTTTTTTTGGATCTGGATATTAATATTTGGAACTATCGTTTAATTTTTTCCTTATACGTGTTGCATAATATTTTTTTTTTCATAATTTATATTATTCATTGCATTCAGGTCCTCCCAGACTTAACATCTTGTACGTAGTACTAGGCATGTAGCTAATCCTACATAGTCCATTCCCTCACAAGGCTTAATACTACTCGGTACCACAGAAGTGTTATTGCAGCTGTGATAATCGTATAATGATCTTCATAATCAGGCAGTTAAATCAAGGAACTTCAGAATATCATACCTGCAGAGAAGGTTTTGTGAATGATTCATTACATCTCATAGAGTTTATTTTCTTCTTTTCTTTACTAGGTGATTTATCCTGTCGGAGACCTTCGGAGGTATAGCATCCTGCTTTTGCAAATATGGTTGTAGCTCTGACATTAATAATAAAATAGGATAATAACAAACAGATATAACAAACACTGTTAATGAATTCTGGCGATAGGACACAGTCTGGAGGGGATTACAATTCCACGTTTCTTATTTTAAAGTGTAAAAGTATGATGTGTTGCAACTGAAACTGGAATTTTTCTTGGATAGGAAATGATGTAAAATAATTATGTATAATATTGCAACTAAACTATGTGTGCATTAGAGAGAGAGAGAGAGAGAGAGAGAGAGAGAGAGAGAGAGAGAGAGAGAGAGAGAGAGAGAGAGAGAGAATATTTTTTATGTCATGTTGACCATTATAAGTTTAGCAATGCAATAAGGGAATTTCCAAAAATGAAATGGTTTAAACGAATACATTTAAATAAATAATCCTCCAAAACTTCTTGCAGATAGATTTGTTTGTTTGGAAAGTATTTATTATCTCGTTTTAGCCTTAAAATATTCTATGAAATAGAAAGCAAAAACAATCTAGAATACTAATCATTGATTGGATTTTAATAGGGATCCCTTCTACATAATTTTAGTTACAGGGACGCTAGAAAAAGAGAACGAAGAAATAATAGTTCAAGTACATTTCTTGACCGATTGCGTAAAACCTTTATGGGACATTTTATATAATAAAATCCTAAGAAACTCGTTTGAATGCCCAAAAGACAATCAAATTGGTTATAATGTTATAGAATTAAAAAAAAAAATCACTATCTAACATTTTTTTTTTTTTTTTTTTGACCTTGGAATTTGGGATGTGTGTTTTATGTCAGATGAGGTTAGCTGAGGATCTTTTGGAACTTCTTACGTACGTTTCTGTCTCCTGGTTCTATGTCATGACTTTTTTGCGTCCTTAAGTAATTTACTAAACGGATGAGCTTTTTTTATTAATCAATTGTTAAATGAATTATATAAAGATGTATAAGTAAAAGGTCGAAGCTTTGTCTTATGAAGTATATTATCATGATTTTGACTTTTTCTTAGGTCACTTCACCTATAAATTCTTGCGACAGTTTTTGCTCTAAGGAAAAAACACTCTTCGATGTATATTAAATATAGATAATGCAAAACAATTTGTGATTTTTACTTTTAGAAATTCATGGTAATATATCGATGACTATAGCTTATAATACATATTGTTTGCAGAATGCCTAAGCTTTCAACAAAATATAGTTAGAGCATTTGTTATTGAACTAGGTATTAGCGTGATTAGCTACAGTTTTTTAATTGATTTTGAAATATATATAATCATAAAGTATTTCAATGAAATATTGCATTGAATAAGACCTGCTCGGAATCACTTTTTAGTGTTATATATTGAGGAACTATCATGAAGGGGTCACTGTGTTACGAAAGCTATAGTGAAAGGCAATATAAATTTTCATCTCATTAGATAAATAGAAATTACATATTTTCCCTTTGATTCTAGTCTGTTGAATTAGTATATCCCCTACATCCATAAAAGAGACTAATTTCACAGGTATTCTAGCTTCGTGTTGCCAGACAATCAGTAAAAGTTACAAATATGAAATATTTTGAACTAAAAGTGACATAAAATTCCTAACTCCCATAATAGTTGTTTTTATAATAAAATATATATCAGTGCAAATATAAAAAAATATTTTTAAAAATACAGATTCCTTCTTGTTTGCTTAAGAGCACCAAAAGTCTTATATTCAAAACCCTTTTTAAGGTTTGTTCATCTAATTTTTTTCCTTATGACTTTTTTTCTATTCATTAATGATCATATGCTTATAATTTCATGTTTTCCTTATAATAACAATATAAAAAAAACATCAAAAATGAAAACACATAAACCAAATAGTATTTAAATCATGATCCTCCCCCCCCCCAAAAAAAAAATGAAAATAAAAATAAGAATTCAATGGTGGAAACGTTGTTGACAATATAGTGATCAGCAGGCTCAGGCCAAGTACAGTACGTGCTTACTATGGAGTTCCTACCGGATCTTGCTAGCCCACTAATAAGTGAATGGCTTCATCAGAAAACCAGAATTTCTACGCACTAACCCGTGTTTTGGTTCTGGGAAAGGGGACCCAAGCAGCAAACGAATCTCTCCTGAATTTTCTCTGTAGGGAATTACTACTTCACAAAACCTATGATTGGGAATGAAAAAGAAGATAACAAAAAGTTATTTATTCGGTAAAAAAACAAAAATAAAACTAATATCCTGTTATGGAAACAAATATCCAAGGCTAAACGAACTAATAAACAGTTATGAGAGATAAAAATACATCTGGATGGAGCCGCAAGGTCTGCATACACAAACACTCCAAGCGGTTGTGCAAAAAACACGAGCTCCAACAATGTACAGAAAAGACCAGTTTATTACCAAACGAGAATCCATACACCAACGTACCTCTCATTGGCCAGCCACAGGCAAGTCACCTCATTAGTTTCATGGGATTCATTTATCTCCCATAAGAATCCCCATGAACAATTCCATATGTGCTTTCATGATGCCATAGTTTATACCACTTGACACAACGTGCTTACATGTCACGTCACAATGCAGGTGGCATTAAAGTCAATCAAGAGAGTACTCATTGCAGTGCCAGTAAAAAGTTTCTAGACTAGTGTCATTTGTTTCTGGTAGGTCATTAATCGTACTGAAAACAAGGAAAACACATTAGAGTAAGATGATAATACTACTTTACATTAGTTATTATTAGTTCCACACTGAACTAAAAGCTTTGAACAAAACTGAAACGCCCCCCAAAAAATCAGGGTATGAGCCAATAAGACAGCTGGTGAGGTATATATATATATATATATATATATATAATGTGCCGTAAAAGGGAAGGTGTGAATTTAAAGTATTGAAGTTTATTATTTGAATACCAACTAAAAAAAATATATATCATTATATCCCACCACCACCACTAGTTCTTCCGTCGATCTAAAATTTGGTTCATAAATAACTATCAATCATATCCTACACAATACGCTGTCATATATATATATATATATATATATTTATATATATATATATATATATATATGTATATATATATATATATATATATACACACTCGCAAACACACACACACGCACACACACACACACACACACACATATATATATATATATATATATGAGGTTGACCAGGACTGTAGCCATCCAATGATATAGTATCGTTATAAAGTTATTGGGTGCTTTGACTGGCCAGACGGTACTACATTGGATCCTTCTCTCTGGTTACGGCTCATTTTCTTTTTGGCTGCACAGATTCTGAATAGTGTGGAATATTCTTTACATATTCTCCCATGTCCTCATGCACCTGACACCAGTGAGATTACCAAACAATTCTTCTTTGCTCAAAGGGTTAACTACTGCAATATGATTGTTCAATGGCTACTTTCCTCTTGGTAAGGGTATAAGAGACTCTTTGGCTATGGTAAGCAGCTCTTCTAGAAGAAGGACACTCCACAATCAAGCCATTGTTCTCTGCTCTTGGATAGTGCCATAGCCTCTGTACAATGGCCTTTCACCATCTTGAGGTAGAGTTCTCTTGCTTGAGGGTACACTCGGGCACACCATTCTATCTTGATTATTTTTCTCTTTTTTTGAAGTATTTCTAGTTTATATGTTAAAGATTTGTTCCAATGCTGTTGCGGTTCTTAAAATATTTTATTTTAATTGTTAATAACTTCTCCTATAATTTCCTTATTTCCTTTGCTCACTGGGCTATTTTCCCTGTTGGTGGCTTTGGGGTTACAGCATTCTGCTTTTCCAACTATTGTTGTAGCTTAGACAGTAATAATAATAATAATAATAATAATAATAATAATAATAATAATAATAATAATAATCTGTTGAATGGCTGTATCGTCATGTATGTGAATACGCATTCGTCATCGTCACAGGTACTGATGACCGGAAGATGATGGCGAAGCATCTGACAAAACTGAGTCATCTGTAAAGAATCTAGTTTTTCTGAAATGACAGTCTTCCTTTCTCTTCCAATACATTTGGTTCATATGTCAGATTACAATCTTTCGGTTTCAGGTAAGATCGAGGTGCATCCCTCACTGCCATGGTTAATAGCTTCCCCAAGAAATCACCCTTCTTCAAGCCCTGACTGAAACTGAGGCTTTACCATTTTTAAGCTTATAGTATGCAAGGTAATCTAGTATCTTTTCTTGACAGACCAGGAGTTATTGGGGTGTCATCATAATACATATCCAGCCAACAGTTAGATGGACAGCCAGGGTACCTAAAAGAAGTATCAAGATCATCATTGAAAGCCGGAGTAACAGGAATAAGTACAGGCTCAATACCTGCAATCATATTAATATCGGCTACGTGGGCGGGCCTTGAGTACATAGAGCAATTGCTGGGAATATATTGCATATACTTGCATATAACACATTAAATCGGTCTCTGGAAGTACTGACAAGGCTTGGCCGATTCTGGCTGTCAGCTATCACTCTATTTACTTACAAGAACTGGTAACTCAGCACCAGGAGATCAGGCATAATGCTTGAAGGTAATATGTGGAACATACTCCAGGTAAACATTATTCCATGCAGCTTGGTAGTCAACGTGACCTGACTTGTGAGCGCAGAACAAATGAGTGCTCACAGTTGAGTGCCGACGATTAAGCATAAGACAATTGAGTGTAATAACATTTGTGTGCTGACCATGGAGAGCAATTAATTCATATTATATCGCATGAAGATTACTGGTACAGAGTCGACAAAGTCTTTAAGTGTGGCAAATAGTCAAGGCATCGATTAACAGGAAAGTTCAAAAGAAATACATACGTTATTGCAGATGAATGTACATCTATCAGAGAGATCAAAATGATGTATCAGAACATGAAAAGCTAGTGGCTAGCTTGTTAATGATGCACTTTTGTGAAGGACTAGAGCATCATATGCTCCACCAAGGCAATTCATTCAAGACAGGTAATTTAACATGTATCCTGAAGTAGTCACACTTCGCCCAAAGTATCTTTCCCTCCCGCTGATAGGACACCGGCAAATGAAATAAAAAGGATAGTCACTGTCAGCTGCAAGTTACAAGAGGGGGAAAAAGATATAGCTCAAAAATTTGTCTTTACATATGCTCGGGAAAATTTTATTGCATGACACTCCGGTAGTGATAATCTCGATTTTTTTTTTTTTTTTTTTGAGATTGATATGTTTTGATATTAAACTGCAGATATAGTACTATGAACTGTTTTGATATATTTTATGGTATTTAAAGGAATATAAAAAATTACCCTGTAACATTTTTGTTTTTATGACTGTAAAAATATGATTTTTGTTTATATGTCATAATAGATAAATTTTGGTATTACCCCATTTAGTTATTTTCCTTCTGTTTGAATAAAGCAGCAATCATATCTCAAAATTTCCTTACAATATTTACAAAATGAAAGAATTTGGTTTATTGTATTCAGCTATTGTGATAAACATAAAACAAATGCGTACAGAGAGAGAGAGAGAGAGAGAGAGAGAGAGAGAGAGAGAGAGAGAGATGGTGTTTGATGAAACAATTGTAATAGTAGTATTTTGAATACATAGCACAAAAATTTCGGTACTCAAATGTTACTGAGCTCAAATGAGCGTTGGCTCAGGCGCTCAATTATTGGCACTTATTTGTCGGCACTCATTTGTCTTGCACTTAATAGTTAATGAACCTGGAGTCATTAGTACAGTAAATAAATTCTTTGGGTTAGTATGCCCTAAACTCTTCAGTCTGATTGTGTTACGCACTATTTGCTGATGGTACATTGAAGATCAAACACTCCAGATGAATCCTCATATAAAGTAACTCTAATAACACTGAGTGGGATAGGAGTCAGATTTTACAGTTCGACCTGCAGAATGGTTTTTAGTATTGCGTCAGTTTTGGCTTTGTCCTTCTAGGAATCAGTAGAAGTTTTGGACAGTGTCAAGGACAGGTTATCCCTTGCCATTCGTGAAAGTGTCATTGGATGCATAATGACCTTTTCAGGTTTTGAAGAAACCTTGGAGTCTGCAAGCAGAATAATAGGAGCAAGCTCACTAGCACTGAGAACTTGGTGTTGATTAAAATATGGAACTCCTCTGTACCAGAGGACTTGTTGTCCTTCAACGGCTTACTCTTTTCCTTACCAATTTCTCGAGAAGAAGTGCTAGCCTAAATATTGGCTTGACTCTCCCTTCTATTGGCTGAACCAGAGCAGGGCAATGGGGTCCAGATTGCCCTTATAGGAACTGTCTTCCACTCATAAGCGGTTTGGATGGCTATTGTCTCCTTCTTATAGTGTGTAGTAGTTGCTAACCTGTGATGGGGACCTATACCTAATGCGTGTTTACTGCTCACACTGAACGATATGGTGGATGACTGAGCTATGGTGTGAACACAATTTAAGGTGCCTTTGGCACTCTTTAGCTGTGTAGCCTTGCTTCTTGCACAAGAAGCAGTAGCTCCTCTGGAACTGTAGACACCTATCTTTGTTGCACGACGCTGGCAGGCACACTTCCACAGCTGCAGACTTTGGAGCAGGTTAATCTGTGCCATGGTTGGCACATACAGAAACTGATAAATACTATGAGCAGCCATAGCATACCTGTCAGGATATGTGCTGTCCCAAGACTATCACATTTGGCTAATGGCCAATTATTACTCTTGTTTCTAGTTCCTCTTAAAATCATCTTCCTCTAGGAAACCAATAAAGCCCAGAACATCCTAAGAAGTGGGCTGTAGGCCGAGTGCCTGGGATGCATATTCAGCAGTTAACTCTATTTCCATGTGCTGCTGCTTAAATGGGTTCTCCTCCAGTGTCCCATCTCTTTCGGACTACTTGATACCAATAGTGTAGGGGATCCTTCATCCTCTGGTAGGAGGTCTCAGAAAATCTTACAGGCTGAAAAAGTCTGTTTTAATCCCATCTGCCAGGAATGCTCCGAGCTAAGCGGCCCATCTATCAGAGATTCTTTCACTATACTTGTTGGTGCAGTATGTTTCCAAATCCCCTAAGAAGTAGGTTAATTTTTGGCCAGTTTCCAGCTGGAGGGCCCAAGGGCGAGTATTAAGGGTCTTGACTAAATGAAGCTAGTTGCAGTCTGACTGAAAGGCCCTGACATCATCAACGGAGCCACTGTCAGCTGTGCTGACACTAAAGCTGGGGGTAGCATTATCTCCAGAAGAATCACTATTACGATCGTCATTGCTGGATTTACTACTGGTGGGTAGGATCTGTTCTCGAACGCAAAAAGATGACTCAGCTTGGCGAAGGCCCCTGTATTACCTGTATCAGTCTCATCAGTAACTATTTGGACCCCTTCTGATCTGTTGTACAGAGCCTGGTCAGAGAGAAATTGACTCCCTAGTCAACCAACAATGATTTTAAGGTGGTTAAATGGATTGGTAGCTGGAATGATGAAAAAACAGAAGATCAAAAGAAGGCAAGAGACCCTCATAATCCTTCTATAAGTAAGATTACAGTTAGGATCCCTGGATGTGACTAGAGTACTCAATTTGCTGGGTAATCTCCAGTTACTGGAAGTGCAAGCTTATTTATATTTTGCCACACCAATAGAGTAGATGGAGTACTCAATTTCACAGATATTTTACTCCAGTAACTACCGGACAAGATGGCAAAGACTCATTGCTCTTCCACGGGGAAAACTGGAGCTTCAAAGATCTGACCTCTGCAATGAAAACACCAATAATGATCAGAGGCTCTTGACACTAAGCAAATGAAAATCCAATGTCATCCAAAGTTTCCCTTTTCCCAGGTTTGAGCACAGCTTTTGCAGTGATTAGAGGGTTACAGGTGGATATAGCTAGCTCGTAGGCTTACTATTGGGTTATAACCCCAATCCCATTATTATTATTATTATTATTATTATTATTATTATTATTATTATTATTATTATTATCAACTACGTTACAACCCTAGTTGAAAAAGCACAACTTATGTAGTGATTAGAGGGTTAAAGGTGACTATAGCTAACTCGGAGGCTTACTATTGGGTTATAACCCTTATCCCACTATTATTATTGTTATTATTATTATTATTATTATTATTATTATTATTATTATTATTATTATTATTATTATTATTGGCTAGGTTATAATCCTAGTTGAAAAAGCGAAATTCTATAAGTCCAACGTCTCCAACAGAGAAAATAGCCCAGTGAGGAGAGGAAAACAGGAAATAAATAAACTACAAGAGAAATAATTGAAAATACAATGAAATATTTCAAGAACACTACTACAATAATTTGGATCTCTCTTAAATGTAAAATATAAAATTAAAATAAAAGCATGGGGAAGAGAAACAATACAGAAGAGCATGCCTGAGTGTTCCCCCAATAAATAAAACTCTAACCCCAGTCAGTGGATGACCAATGATACAGAGGCTCTAGCACTTCATAGGACTAGACTACAATGCTTTGTAGTATCCTTCTTCTAGAAGAACTGTTAACCATGGCTAAAGTCTCTCTTCTGCCCTTATCATGAGAATAGTAGTCATTGGACAATTAGAGTGCAATAGTTAGTCCCTTGGGATAAGAAGAATTGTTTGGTAATTTCAGTGTTGTCAGTTGTATGAAGAGATAGCAGAATGGGGAGAGAATACGCCAGGCTATTTGCTGTATATGTAGACAAAGGGAAAATAACCTGTGACGAGAGAGAGGGATCGAATGTGGTAGTCTAGCCAGTCAAAAGGACCCAGTGAATCTCTAGCAGTAATATCACAATAAGTGACTCGTGTCCCAGCTAACCTACTACCCACTATTACGTAAATCATTCTGTGTGACCCCTTTTCAAAGTTCTGGCCACCATACCTCGTTTCGATTCTAGGCAAGGGGATCTTACGGGCAAATTAACTTTAGATGAATATTTCCTTTGATCACTACTACTGTACAAAACCTATGATAAGGAGAATTGAGTGTTTTATGTAAGGGAAGCACAAGCACATTATATATAAAAAAAAAAAGTATTCTAAGAAAAAATATGAAAAGAAGAATAATGTCTTATAATGGTGAAAATGTAAGGAATGAAAATAAACTAATTTTACATACAATATTTCAGTTTGAATTTTAACTAAGTTTTAATCACAAGATATAATTAAACAATCACACAAATTGCCAACACTACATTAGTTCTGAGTTTAATAAAGATTCATCTACCCCCAAAAAAGTTCAGCAATAACCTACAGAAAAGAAATCTACTCCCTAACCCAAGAGAATAGTCTGGCTGTACAGCATGTGTTTCACACGCACTCTACACTGTAACAGTATTTCCTTTTTTTTTATATCTCACCCTCCCACTGCACTGATATCAAAACCTATTTAAGCATGCCTCTTCATACATTAGTTTGTTTGAATTTGTATTAAATTTTTGCTCGGAATAAAGATTAGTTGCATTCATCTCGCCTCTCTATTATACTAACACAGCAACCTCACACATTGGTGACCACTAGAAGAACAGCATCTTCCAGCTTTTCCCCTCAATGTTGTGCCCTACTGATTGATGATGTCACCCTTCAACCCTATTTTTCTATCCACTCCCCATCCATAAAACTAGCTACCTTCTCCAGTAGAGGCATTCGCTTAGTTTCAGCAAGCCAAAGTTCAGTTTCCTATCAAGGTTGTGACTTACTTAGGAACTAAAGCAGACTATGTTCTCAAGGCTAACCCCTGCAACTCTCTCATGAAAATCAACGAATGGCTTCACGAACAATTGGATACCTCAATAGAGTATGATGCCTTCAAAAAATACCTCCAGGATAATACTCACCTTCGCAAACAACCAGTACAGTCAAGCTTTTCCAGATGTCTCAACATGCGTTTGGGGATCAAAATGCTTTGATCACCCTCAGGGAGAATACTAATAGCGTTCTCCTACAATTTTCCACAAAGGATTATATTCGGGGGGTGAACCTACTTAGTGCACGACGCCTACTTGATCCTCTAAGAGCTGCCATGGGATTCATTTAATTCCCATTAGCAGTTATATATTTAATATCATGAGACCATATGTTATATCACCGTCGCATTATCGGCTGTTAAGATTATTAAAAATAACTCATTAGTTCTAACCCCCTCCCAAAGAAAAAGAGAGTCTAAATGATATACATTGCGAAACTTTCCGTGAATAATTGAGAGTAAAACGGTAGTGTGAAGAAGAAAAAATAGTTCGCTTTAATGTAGATGTGCATAAACTATTCAATATATCATACACACACACACACACACACACACACATATATATATATATATATATATACATACATGTACTGTATATATATATATATATATATATATTCTAGTTAACAAAAGATGTCAAACATGATGGCTAAATATTTAGGCAGATATGCACTCACATGCAAGTATTATTATGTAGAACGAATTGTATCGGAATATTACTTTGGCTAGTCAAGTAAAAGGTATTATTTATTTTATACTGAATTAATAAAAGAATAGTCACCATTTTTACTTTCCATATTATTTACAGGATATTAGCAGGTTCTGAGAATTGTCCACCTTTGTTTGCCTGGTTTGTATATTTCGGTTAATCATGAAACCTAGTATATATCTATACATTTATATATATATATATATATATATATATTTATATATATGTATATATATATATATATATATGTATATATATACATATATATATATATATATATGCGTGTGTGTGTGTGTGTGTGTGTGTGTGTATTAACTCATATAATGTATTACTAAACTCTGTAAGGGGATTTCCATAATATCAGGCTAGACACATAAACTCTTTAATAAGGCAAAGATTGTACTCTGTACATAAATGTCTATGCACAAATCTTTCTAAGATATAATTTATCTTGCTTATTAACGTCTATAAATACATAAGTATTGGGTGTGCTTTCATAAACTTCTGTGTCTTTATTCTTTCAGATAATGGTCCAAGTATAGATAATTGATCGACATCTTGTTTGGAATATCAGAGATGAACGCATCAACTGCAAATTCCCTGATCTTATTTTGAGGCAGACAGGGGATCAATACGTCAATACTTCTTACCACCAAAAGCCAACCCGGGCATACCTGCTACAATGGTAGACCCTTTTAACATTGGTTAAAACTCTCTCTCTCTCTCTCTCTCTCTCTCTCTCTCTCTCTCTCTCTCTCTCTCTCTTATGAGTGCCCAGTCTCTTTTCATATTGTTATAACAACAGGGATAAAGAGGAGAGATAGACCTGGTTCCGGACAATGCTAATGAAATTCGGGAGCGACAATTACCCCTCCTCTCTCGGACATCACTTTGTTATTACCTGGATGATGGTGGTGTCCTTGCACTCATCCATTTCATTATTGTTTTAAAAGTCTTAGCTTACACATATACAGGACTTTTCATTACCTTGAGTCTATTATCATAAGTTAAACTTAATATAACACTCAAATACCTCAAAAAATTTCACATACACACTGTCATATATATCTACACGAACCTTATTGCATTAGTTACTTATTTGTAATGCTACGCAAATTATGATAAACGTGTTTTAAGACTTCCAAAATTCCAAGGTGTTCTATTTAGTGATTAAAATATCTTATCATTTTGGGCGAAAAGGAATATTAGATAACCAGAAATTTCAGACAATTTATCAGTAGAGGAATGATACACAAATTGAATAAGAAAAGGCAATGACATGTCATTGCAGTTCAAGTTCAAAGAAATAGTACATTTTCCTTTACGGAAAAACATAACTATTTGACATTAGGCAGAGTACCCAAGTCCATAGTAATGGGATTGTTTATATTGAGAAAGGGGAAAAAAGAAATTAAAACTTATTCTTAAGAATAATCCCATTATCTTACAGTTTACTATTTGTATCCTGTCATCAATGCATATGCTTATGACTGACCGCTCATCTAGGTTGATGTCTCTCAATCAACAATATTACTATTACTGTAAATTCTGCTAATTATTATCATTTTGACCATCACTGTTTCTAAG
>NC_090736.1:106484528-106509528 GCF_036898095.1 Palaemon carinicauda
TGACATGCCATAGCGACTTAGTTCAATGACCATACATAGGGAAATCACATGCCATTACGACTTACTTCAATTATCTTCCCCTGGGAAATCACATGTCGCAGCGACTGAGTTCAATGACCTTCCCATGGGAATTCACATGCCATAGCGACTCAATTCAATGACCTACCCCTGGTAAATCCCATGCAATCGTGACTCAGTTCAGTGACCTTCACCCGGGAAATCACTCTCAATCTCGACTCAGTTCAATGACCTTCCCCTGGGAAATCACATGCCATTGAGAATTAGTTCAATGACCTTCCCCTGGGAAATCCCATGCCATAGTGACTCAGTTCAATGTACTACCCCTGGTAAATCATATGTCATCGCAACTCAGTTCAATGACCTTACCCTGGGAAATCACATGCCATCGCATCTCAGTTCAATGACCTTTCCCTGGTAAATCACATGTCATCACAACTCAGTCCAATGACCTTCCCCTGGGAAATCCCATGCCATCGCATCTCAGTTCAGTGACCTTTCCCTGGTAAATCACATGTCATCATAACTCAGTCCAATGACCTTCCCCTTGGAAATTACATGCAATCGTGACTCAGTTCAGTACCTTCCCCTGGGAAATCACTTGCCATCGCAACTCGGTTTAATGACCTTCCCCTGTGAATTCACATGCCATCCCACTACAGTTCAATGACCTTCCCCTGGGAAATCACATGCCATAGCAACTCAGTTCAGTGACCTTCCCCTGGTAAATCATCTGCCATAGTGACTTAGTTCAATGAACTTCCCTTGGTAAATCACATGACTTTGTGACTCAGTTCAATGGCCTTCCCCTCCGAAATCACATGCCATCACGACTCAGTTCAGTGACCTTACCCTAGGAAATCACACGCCATCACGACTCAGTTCAGTGACCTTCCCCTAGGAAATCCCATGCCATTGCAACTCAATTTATTGACCTTCCCCTGGGACTTCACATGCCATCGAAACTCAGTTCAGTGACCTTCCCCAGGGATATCGTGTGCCACTGCTACCCATCCTTGGGAATCACATGCCATTGCGACTCAGTTCGATGAGCTTTGTGAGTGGGTTATAAATGTCTGGTTTGTTTACAAATAAACGCACCTCCTTACCCCTCCCCCCTCTTTTCTCCCACCTCACCAACATTCCACTGACACGAGGGTACTGGTCACTGGGTTTTGTATTCTACATTACAAATATTGTTCAAGGCTCGACCCTAGGTGAATGTCGCTGTTTTCGTGTACTTGGGTCACTAGTTGAGAGGATCTGACTCGGGACAAACAAATATGGAATTCAAACACCTTTTTGTATATTATAAAGGTGGGTACACACACGCGAACCGAACCTTGTATGCGTAACTGTGTTACGCATATACGGTTACAAGGTGTCAAAATGTTGAGGACGTACCGTAACCGCGTTAAGCACGTAACTTCATTGAAATCCACTGCGATCATCAGTCTGTCCGGGTTGTTTACGATAGAACAAAAATAAATTATATTACAGATCAACTATCTGTAGTTCTGTACTCACCTTTCCCTGTTCCAGTGCTTTTCTTAATCTTAACCTTCTCCCTTCTCATAGACGCTAACAAGCAAGTCATCTTCCTCTTGCATTCCACCATTGATTTTCCCGTTTTTTGTGCTATATCTATCCATGCATCATTGCGACGTATTTTGTTAAAATGGTTCGGGTGTTTTGCATACCACAGTAAAGTCTTTTCTTCGTAATAACTAATAAACTGAAGGACCTCTTCCTCACTCCAATCAGCCATGGTACACATATACGTACTGACTGACCAAAACAAGGGACTCTTCTATGGACGGCCTTATTCATAGTCGGTGTCAAGTTCAGCCACCTCTGTTGATACGCGTGCAATACAGGTCCCGTCCACACGTTGCGTAACGTGCAAAGAGACCTCCCTTTGATTCGGGGCCCAAAAACCGACAATTGCTGGGACGGAGGGCGAACCGTTTGGTACAAGAATTGGTTATAATACAAGGTTCGGTTCGCATGTGTGTACCTGCCTTAAGACAGGCATTTTTCAACAAACGTGGTGCAATCAAGAAGTCAGTCGAGGAGCTAATTTGACATGGGGGGGGGGGTTTACCCTGTAAACTCTATTGCACTTTGGCTACAAGAGTCGATACTCTCTCTCTCTCTCTCTCTCTCTCTCTCTCTCTCTCTCTCTCTCTGACTTTTTGTGTTCCATCGAGACTTTTTTCGAGGAGATGGTATTAGAAAACATTACCGTTTTTTTTTCATTAATAAAACAGGAGAGGACACACAAGTTGTGTGCCAAGAGGCGTTTACACTGTTTTAGTTATTGCTTAACAAAAGACAGCCAGCTTGCGGTCATATCTCTCTCTCTCTCTCTCTCTCTCTCTCTCTCTCTCTCTCTCTGTGATAGTGTAACGCACCCCTCCAAATGTCGCCAGAGGTCTACACGCCCTTTGTATCTAAGCCTAAACAAGACACTATCGCTTTGAACATCCCCCCACTCTCTCTCTCTCTCTCTCTCTCTCTCTCTCTCTCTCTCCCCCTGTCCATTTGACTAATATTTTTTTTAAACAAGACATGATAAGATACATTGTTGAAAGAGGCCTTTACATTCCTTTAGTTAGTGTTAAGCAAAATACAGTAACCTCGTGGTTATCTTCTCTCTCTCTCTCTCTCTCTCTCTCTCTCTCTCTCTCTCTCTCTCTAGTTACACCAATATGTATGGGTAGTAAAAACGTATTATAGATTACTTTTCTTCCTTCTATATGAACCATACATCCAAAATAACATTCCATGAATGATGACATAGCATTTAGTGGGGAAAAGCTTACACTACCAATCATTCATTTGAAACACTGGAAAAGCTTACACTACCAATCATTCATTTGAAACACTGGCATTTTAAACTCTTAAAATCTGTAGGAAAACTTTTATTGATTACGCCCCCTTATCCCCTGGAAAATCCCTTTTTTTTTTTTTTTTTTTTTTCAAAATTCAGGTTTGGTATATTCTCAGATGTACATACATAGTCTTTAATTTAAATGCACAAGATAGTTCATTAACAATGTTAAGTAATTTTCCTTTAAGTGAGTGGGGGATAAATGCTCTCCAAGTTCCATAAGGGCTGCGAAAACTCCTTTCAAATTACTCTATGCGTGGGATATAGGCAGAACAATACACTCAAAGTCGAATTGTAATTTTTTTCCTGCATATTATTTATTAGTAAAACACTTCATGCTGGAATATCTTTGTAATAAGAACCAGTGAAATATTCCAAATAATCTGGCCGCATGCCCAATGTGTAAGAAAAAAAAACATATAATGCTTCCCAATGGGCTCATTTGTGTTATAATTATAAGACCAGTGTCATATTTCATCATACTGATGTGACGGTAGGGTGTTCACAACTATAATAATAGGCTTTTACCTTATCAAGAGTATTTTGAAGCCTGTCAAATAGTTACTGAGTACACACCCGTAAAAATGAGCTTTATGCCCTAATCTTTTGTCCAAAGCAAATTCTATATCGGTGGTATTCATTTTTATATGTTACCTAGTCCTCTTCTGAACTTCGACTACTACCCTTCCGACTCCACTCGTCGAAACATATATGATTTTATTATTATTCATAAGCAATTTATATTAAAGCAAGAGATAATTAAAACATAACCTTCTTAGATTTGAAACTCGAGTACTGTCCTCTACAAAAATATATATATCTTCTGGGCATTCATCATCTCACTGGTGAGCTGCTGAATCCACAGTTCAATCGATTCAAGGGTCTTCTGAATTCCTTCTTGGAGACTCTATTAAAATATTTTACAATATTGTAAAGGTTTGCAGATTTGACCTTCATCTAAGATGGGGGACTCTCAACTTGTTAGCAACAAACCCTCAGCGATAATTATTGTTTCCAAAAATATTTGTCACACGCACACATATTTTAATTCACAAAAGAGAAAACAAAAAAAAGGAAAAAAGATTGCACCCCTATGAACAATATATTAGCTTCAGCTCTAGCGAAATGCATGGAAATACTTACACTTAGGAAATCCAGGCTAGTCTTCCTCCATGAGGTTTGTGTCATTTTATCTTCACATAGTTATCCAAGATCAACTTGAGCTGTCCCTTCCGTGATGAATAACCTGAATCAACTTGGGATATGACAAGCTGGAGGTGTATATATACTATCTCCACGCATCCAAACACGCACACACACACCCAGGACTAACTTAAGACACGCCTCACACGAACAATATGATTTACACCAACCCGCTGGTATGCAGTGAATCTACTGCTGTTGACCAACAAACCAACTAGCCCCCGAGTATTTCGCAACATCGAAAATGTGTGAGGAACTGATATTAATCTATCAGTGAGATTTCAGTTTTTTGTATATCAGATTATTTGACCCTGATAAGGGACAATTAATGTGTTACAAAATTCAGTTACTTTAAGACACCAAATAAGTCAATGTAATAACCTTTGAATCATAAAAAGAAAAGGGCAACTAACCAGTAAGTATTAGGAAATACAGATAATGTACTGTAATGAGGGGTGTTAATATCTTTTGTATTTTCCATACAAGGGAATTAAATATTGACTTTAGAACATAAAAAAATCCATATTTTCTCTTATTGCAGTGCTAACAGGCAGACACAAATTACTCGAAAAACATCCATCTCAGGGGGTTGCATCAACATCCACGGCATGCATCCCCCCAGATTCCTCCACACTAACTCCAGGAACGACAGCCACATTAGGCCGGATGTTGAAGTTCGTTAGAAGAAAGATATCCTCCAACGAGATGTATATGCAAGAGTAATATACATATCCCTGAGGGAGCGATCCACGATTATTTACAATGTATGCTAGGTATGATATACTGGGGCATATAGAACAGCATTTCAATAAAAAAAAAATTTCTGCAAAGATCGCTGGTCTTTTGAATTCGATCATGATTAAACAGAACTTGCTGAAGTTTGAACAAACGGAAAATACGTTCATGGAGCTGTGGTTCCCGGCAACGGTTATTATGCAGATGAAATTACTAACCTCCTAAATGAAGTGGAGTGTCTGATATACTCCAAGTTCCTGTGAATAGTCAATGCATTAAGGGGGAATGGGTGAACAGTGGAAGGCATTGACAACTTCAACTTTTTTTTTTTCATCTTCAGGCTGTGATCGGTGTGCCCATTTTCCCTACGAAAGATGTATGTTTTGGGCATTCGGTATTTATTACTTATGGAATTTGGAATTTCTGTTTTTTCCAGTCTCTGGCTGCCTACTTCATTGCTAGATAAACCCAAAAACTTGCTGGAGAAATATTGCCTGCTCTGGAAATAGCATCCGCTGTTCTATGTAATATGTTAAGTTCCCTAATGTTACCATACCTATCCAGCGGGAGGACATACCATGCCTCGAGTTAATGAATCAAGACTCCATTTATATTTATGAATGGAGAGAGTGAAGGTTGGAAAATACCTCCTTCCGTTGACAAGATATCGAGCAAAAAAAATCCCAGCCATATTCCCCTTCTTACTACTGTTTGGTGACCATATTTGCCTCGTTAAAGATTTTCATCGATTTGTGAAAATCATTGCAACAGCTACTAGACAAAAAAGCATGAAGCCCCCTGCGATCTGGCAGTGGAGCTGGATTTTCCCACATGTTAGAGAGTAGTAAGATTTAGAAACCCCAATTAGACACAAAAAAAAATTTATATACGTTTCGTTGGCATAGAATCACCTTTGAAGATATTCCTTGTGGCGCATGGCATGGAGACCACATATAAGTCTATAGCTTATTGATATATCATTATCGAAAGAGTAGGGAAAAATAGCAGCGTCCAGCTATTTTTGCGGAAATTATTATGTCGATAACTTTCTGTCAGACTTTAATGATATCTGGGAGGCGATAAGATCGCAGTCAAAAACATTCCCATTCATATGACGATTGGGGATGGAAGAGCTTTCCAACAGCAGGTCATATGCCAGCTGTGTAAGACGCCGTTCAAACACGGGTGTGACAAGCACAGACACCATGACCATACCAAACAAAAGAATAACTTTATTGGGGCTTGCTGCAGGCATTGTGATTTGGCTTACTACGAACTTAAAACTTGACTCTCTGTTTTTGCACACAGCCCAATCATGACGAAGCAAGGACTGAGAATTCCGCGAATGACCAATGAAAATTTAATTTTCCTCGACCATTTAGCCTTCTTACATTCTTCTTTGACTATTTTAGGGGTGGAAGGATGGCTTGCATAGTGGAGGAAATGTTAAGTAGTATTAAGGATGAGAAATTAGGGGTGAAGTCATTCAGGGCAAATTACTTTTCTGCTATGACTATATAGATAGTCTTACAAAACTCGAGGAAACTCAGTTGCCCCAGATATCGGGATTTTACAACACTTTAAAGTAGTGTGATTTATCGGATGAGGAATATAAACAGGCTCTGCGTGTTTGGACTATAAGCAAAGGTAAAACACAGAAAGATTTTCTTCTCCTTTACCTTAATGTACGTACGGCTTTATTGGGGGATATTTTCATGTGGTGGTGTTTTATACTTTATGATAAGTATGGCTTTGATTTACCACAGTAGGTTTCACTTCCATTCTACGCCTTTGACAGCTTCCATAGAATGAGCAACACTGAGCTGGATCACGTCTCTGATGAGTAATTGTATAATCTAATCAGGCACAATGTCAGGGTAGGTATCACTCCTGTGGTGCAGCAATAACCCACTGCCAGGAATTGTGAAATAAATCCAATATTTATTCCAGATATCCACCAAAGTTCTTACATCCTTTATTTAGACTTCACTTCCCTGTATGTAACAGTTATGCCCAAAAACCTGGCCACTGGTGGAATTTGTAAACTTTCTGATGAAGAAAGGTATCTTTTTTTTTCTTTTTATGAAGGGTATAAAAATGCTATTACAAAAGTGAATATAGGAAACTGGCTCTTCCTCACTACTAAAGCACCTTTAAGAAAGTTGCTAGAGCAATTGAATAACAACCCTTATGCTTATCCAATGGAGATATTTCTCTTAAAAATCTATCACCTTGCTGTAAAAATGTACTAGAACAAGGAGGGCGCATGAGTGTATAGTGTAAAAAGCTTATGACCACCCACCATAGTAAAAAATGAATATCCTATTTCACTTCCCCTTTTACACTTGTATATGGACTTAGGCCTGGAACTAGAGGCTGTGCATTCAATCTATGAATTCAATCAAAGTGCTTACATGAAGGATCTTATTAATACTAACATCGAAGCAAGGATCGCAGTAACCTCATCAAAAGAAAAAAAAAAGCCTTCAAAGCCTTGGGTAACTGTATCTTTTGGAAAACTTTACTCAAACCCTTGACATATACTGAACAAAAGTAAAGTTGTCACTCAAGCAACCACCTACTTAAAGGAATCCAAGAATCCAAGGCTAAAATCAACCTTTCTTTTGTATGAAGATCGTATTATCTGTACTTCCACCAACACACAGGTCACCATCAATATTCCTGATTACATAGGTTCATCCATTCTAAAATTGGCAAGTTTGATCTCTGCTACTTCTGTTATAAAAGTTCTCAAGAATAAATATGGTGATAAATTTGAACTCATTTACACCAACACAGATAGTATCATTTTTGCTCTGGAAGCTTGCGATCTTATTTCGAAGTAGGCTCCAGATCCCTTGAAATAGCATATGGAGTTTTCCAACTTTGGCTTTGATAACTTCATTTTTAGTAATGAGATAAAAGTGGAGCTGGGGCTTTCAAAATCAGAGAGAGAGAGAGCCTTATTGCCTTATTGCCTTATTTTTTGTTTGGGTTCCCCCAGGTCCCTCAGTGTGAGGCACCTCGTATATCCACCAGAGAGTTGCTAATACATCTTCCGGTGTATTTTGCATCTTCCAGTCTTGGATGGTCTGGGATGCATCTTAGGTATTTATCGAGCTGATTTTGAAACGCATCTACGCTCACTCCTGATATGTTTCTTAGATGAGCTGGCAGCACATTAAATAGTCGCTGCATTATCGATGCTGGTGCGTAGTGGATTAATGTCCTGTGCGCCTTTCTCAGTTTACCTGGAATGCTTTTTGGCACTATTAATCTACCTCGGCTTGCTCTTTCTGATACTTTAAGCTCCATGATGTTTTCAGCAATTCCTTCTATTTGCTTCCATGCTTGTATTATCATGTAGCATTCTCTTCTCCTTTCTAGACTGTATAGTTTTAAAAATTGCAGTCTTTCCCAGTAATCAAGGTCCTTAACTTCTTCTATTCTAGCAGTATAGGACCTTTGTACACTCTCTATTTGCGCAATATCCTTTTGGTAGTGTGGGTACCATATCACATTGCAGTACTCGAGTGTACTATGCACATAAGTTTTGTAAAGCATAATCATGTGTTCAGCTTTTCTTGTTTTAAAGTGTCTGAATAACATTCCCATTTTTGCTTTACATTTAGCCAACAGTGTTGCTATTTGGTCGTTGCATAACATATTCCTATTTAAAATTACACCAAGGTCTTTAATTGCTTCCTTGTTTGTGATTGTCTCATTATTAGGTCCCTTGTATGCATACACCATTCCTTCTCTGTTTCCATAATTTATTGATTCGAATTTATCGGAGTTAAATACCATCCTATTTATCTCCGCCCATTCATATATTTTGTTTAGATCTCTTTGTAGTGAGTTCCTATCTTCATCACAAGTAATTTCTCTACTTATTCTTGTGTCATCGGCGAAACTTCTCACTACGGAGTTTTCAACATCACAGTCTATGTCTGAGATCATAATAACAAATAGCAGTGCAGCTAATACCGTACCTTGGGGCACACCAGATATTACCTGGGCTTCATCTGATTTCTCATCATTTGCAACCACTATCTGTTTTCTGTTTTGCAGGAATTCTTTTACCCATTTTCCTATCTTTCCCACAATATTATGCTTTCTCATTTTTTTCTCCAATATGTTATGGTCTACCTTGTCAAAGGCTTTTGCAAAATCTAGATAGATCACATCTGTGTCTTTTTCATTTATCATATTATTGTATATGTTTTCATAGTGAGCTATCAGTTGGGTCTGTGTACTTTTTCCAGGTACGAAACCATGTTGACCCATATTAAACAAATTATTTTTGACCAAATGGTTCATTATTTTCTTTTTTATTACCCTCTCATACACTTTCATAATATGTGATGTTAGACTAACAGGTCTATAATTGCTTGCCTCTAGTCTTGATCCACTTTTGAAGATAGGGGTTATATAAGCTAATTTATGTTTAACATATATTTCGCTCGTATCTATACTCTGTCTTAGCAGTATTGCAAGTGGCTTCGCGATAGTGTTTGCAGTTTTTTTTAACAAAATCGCTGGAACTCCATCTGGTCCGGCTGCCGATCCATTTTTAATTTCGTTTATAGCAGTGACAATATCTGCTTCATTAATATCTATATCCGTTAGATATTCAACATTTTCTTCTCTCATTTCTGTTTCATTCTTCTCATTCGCAATTCTTGGCGTGAACTCACTCTTATATTTTTCTGCTAATATTTTGCATATTTCCTCTTTTTCATTCGTTAGCCGTCCTTCAATTCTTAGAGGGCCTATTTCTATTCTCCTTTTATTCATCTTTTTTGCATAGGAGTAAAGTACTTTGGGGTTTCTTTTTATATTTTGAAGTGTCCTTTCTTCTAAGTCCCTTTTTTCATTTTCTTTCGACTGTATAATCTCTTGTTCTGCATTTTCTATCTTACATTTTATTTCCCTCATTTTCCACACATTTTTTTCTTTTGCAAGATTTTTCTTCCAATTTTTAATTTTCTGAAATAAGATCCTTCTGTCTCTTGGTATGTACGTCTTTTGTTTATTGTTTTTTTTCGGTACATATTTTTCAACAATTTTCTCCAGTATTTTGTACAGTATATCCGTATTTACCTGTATATTATCACTTATAAATACATTTTTCCATTCTTTATTCAGTTCTTCATTTATTTCTGACCATTTTATATTCTTACTGTAAAAGTTATATTTTCCATATCCTTCCCAAAGTTTTGTGCTTTTATTAATTCTGTGATCACTTGCTTTGGAATGAACTATCAATTCTATGACATTGTGGTCTGAAATTCCCGTGTTATACACTATTATTTCTTTAACATAATTCACCTCATTCACAAATACTAGATCTAGGACATTTTCCTTTCTTGTTGGAATGTGGTTTATTTGTTGCATATTATGTTCTAATAGCATATCTTGAAGCTTTTCAACTTGCCTCTTATCTTCTGCGCTACTATTACTATCTTTTTTATATGTATACATACAACCACTTTCTTCTATCCGTTCTTTCCAATCCACGAAAGGAAAGTTAAAATCTCCGGATAGGAGTATATTCCAGTCTTTATGGTTTCTACATATATCATCTATTTTTTCTATTATTATGTCAAACTCCTTAGTGTTTGGGGGTCTGTAAACTACAAAATTCATTAGTTTTTCAAATTCAAATTCTACCGCAATCAATTCACATTCTGTGTTGCTGTATTTTTCACATACTTTTCCTTGATTTATGTCTCTTCCATATATTGCGGTTCCCCCTTGATTCCTATTTTTTCTGTCTGATCTATAAGTTTGGAAACCCTTTATCTGGTCATCACTGCCAGTCTCTTCGGAATACCATGTTTCACTTATATTTAATATATCTATTTTTTCAATTTGGGTTAGTTCTTCTAAGAACTCTATTTTCCTTTTAGAGTTACTCGTGACTAAACCCTGTGCATTCATTACTATTATGGTTTGTGTTTCATCCCCATTATTTAATATTGGTAATAATATGGATTCTCCCATGCTTCCTTCCTGTTCTGATATGATGTTCTTTTCTTCATATCCCGGAATTCTGCCATTAAAAAATCCAACTTTTCTATTATATTTGCTCTTTCGCCTTCATATTTATTTGTGTGTGTATACCTGCAACTGTCCCCATATCTGCACCAACCCCTGGCATTATAGATGCATTCTTTGTATTTGGGCTCTGAATGTGCAGGTTTGGGTTGAAAGGCCTCATATCTTGGGGCTCTTGGTTCAAAGCGCGGTATATACACGGCTTTTTTGTTTATTTTTTTGTTTCTTTTTTGCTTTCATTTTTCCTTTCAGTTTGCTGAGTTTTCTTACTTTCATTCATGGTTGCAGGATGCATATATCGACATTTTTTGTTGTAAATGCATCCTTTTCCTTCTATTAGGTTTTTGCATATTTTTGGATGGAGATCTCTGCATTCGTCTCCATATCCGTCTAAATACGCACATTTACCATATATTTCATAATTGTGGCATATCTTTGGATGCTTGTAGTAGCATCTTTCGCCAAATCTGCAATTCCCTCTTTTCAGCATATTGCAGACTATATCCTTCTTTTCTATTTTTTCTTGTTCTTGCTCTTCCCTAAAATTATGTAGGTCCGGGTAGAGTCTCTTGGGTCTATTATTTGTTTCCATCTGGTAATTTATTTCTTCATAAGTATGTTGTTGGATGGCATCATAGGTTATATCAATGATTTCTTCTGCATCCTTACACATATCCTGTTCATTGTTCTCTTCTTCTTCTTTTTCTTCTTCTTCTTCTTCTGTTTCTTCTTCTTCCTCTTCTTTATCTTCAACTATTTGCAGATTTAGTCTCGACTTAATTATATTTTCTATCCAGACTAAGCATGTTGAGCAGAATACCTTTGTGTCTTTATTTTTTATTTTTTGCTGTATTTCAGCACATGAGAGAGAGAGAGAGAGAGAGAGAGAGAGAGAGAGAGAGAGAGAGAGAGAGAGAGAGAGAGAGAGAGAGAGAGAGAGTAATCTAATTGCATGGGTGGAAACGTTGAAACCTAAAGAGTAGTCCATGGTACTTCAGAACCAAAGGTAAATTAATCGGGTGAGAGGTATTCCAGCCCACATCTATGCTTATATAAGGCACGAACAGTATTCTAAAAACCTGGAAGACCATTGAGTCAACTATCTCATTGTGCTGTCATTTAGAAATGTGAGGGTATAGACGAAAATTACTAAGGATAAAAATAAGTGTATCTCGGCCTTTAATTCAAAAAGTTATCATTTGAGTCCATACAGTTCTTATGCATACGGATATTGAAGGGGTGGAGGGGGGGGATGAGAATGTTATAAGCAAGGCTCCAGTCACCAATCACATTCCCAAATTGGAAAAAGAGAGAAGAAAGGGTCAGATACTATTTTCCTCCAACCAATGGAAATTCCTCTAAAATGGAGTGTCGGGGAAACGAGGAAGGGGTGAATAATAATAATAATAATAATAATAATAATAATAATAATAATAATAATAATAATAATAATAATAATAATAATAATAATAATAATAATAATAAAAATAATAATAATAATAATGAAAACAGCCATTGTAGGGCGTGTTGTACATACTATAAAGCAAAAGATATAGAAACAATTAACTCTTAGGAATACTGTCACATATGTTGATGTTCTCTCTAAAGTCATAAAAAACTATAATAGGCCCCCACACACAAGGCTCGAAAAGGGAGTGTTTCCCCTCTAACTTCATGGATACACGGAGCCTGAAATTATTAAGCAGTAATTTCGGAAAATGTATAAAGCAAGCATCTTTAAATCAAAACACATTAGTAAGGCGTTAGACTTAGGTTTATCAGTGCACATTGCAAGTGAGCTCTGTCGGTCTGTATTCCATCATGGATATAAGATTCAAAATACATTAGAAATATTCAAAATTCCGAGCATGGACACGAGACAGGCTTCATCGACTTATTGTGTGGAGGATCTCGGTGGTGATGAGAAATGACGGTGTTTTTTTTTTTTTCTTATTTCTATTTTTTTTTTTTTTTTGTTAAGCAGAACTAATACCCACAGCCTCATCTGAAACTTTTCCTACTGACATTATTAAAAAAAAAAAAAAAAAAAAAAAAAAAAAACAGTTACGAAGGGCGTAGTCAGGTATCTCGTGTCGTGGAGGGGTAGTAAAGATGTTGAAAGGCTGCAAGGGGAAACTTAGAAATGAAAAAACACATACACAAGCATGGGGATTTTCTTCTCTTCTTAAATAACCTCTCCCACGAAAAAGGGCTGAATTAATTCCGTAGCTAAAAAGAACGCATCTCGACTGTTTATCAGAGATCTTCTCTAAATTTTTTAAGGGAAATCTAACTGGTGATAGTGAAGAAATAGAAAAGCTAAAAAAAAATATAGAGGTGAATTAATTATAGTAGCTCGGAAAAAGACCCCACTTGAAGAGAAAAGAGAAATCTTATCATCGGAGAGAGGGGTTGCCATACCTTCAGTACTTCTACCTTTAGCATGAGTCTAATTTGGTGTTTATAAGGGAGATGAAAGAATACTTTCTGGTCTCACAAAAGATGGTAGAATGGTTTAATTACACGATGAAGACGTGGAAATAAGTGTTCAAAACACTAAACAGAATATAGAGGAAAATGGAAGGGGGGATAAGCAGTAAAAATTATACAAGCAATCATGTGCAAGTTAGAAAACGAACCAACGAAAAAATTCCTGAAGAATTTGGGGGAGAAATGTGCATTGGATCCTCTCCCCCTCCCCATGGCACGGTCTTACACCAATCCCCCTTTGAAGAATATTATTGGCGTAAAATTATCCCATTCCAACAGAAGGTCGCTCTTGCTTTTCTCAATTACTTTTGAAGGCCGGGACGATGTCGAGTGGGATGATAGGAGAAACTTTGAGAAAACCCATCTACCATTTGAATTTAATAAATGTATTTAGGAATTAATTCAGCAAGCGGGTGTTAGAGAGGAAGGGGAAGTGCCTTTTATAAAACCCTGCTAGATACAGTGGGAAGGACTCATTCTTATGAAAATAATAAAAAATCTTAGATGCAGCTGTATGGAATTAAAGGGAAAGGTTGTAGTATATGCAAGAAAAGTAAAAGAAAAAAAGGGAAAGGCAAGCTGTGCTGGGTTACTTATTAGGAATGACTGTGTACCAGATAAAGTCAAGGGGAAATACATGTATTAGCATATTGTAACTGAAAGGTATGTAAAGGCGGTGGGGTTTCAGTGGTTTAGCCATAGTCAGAAAAAGGTCAACGTTTCATTATCAGTTTGCAACAAGATCACTGCACGATGCAGCACTCGCCTCTAAAACTAAACATCGTCAACTTCACGGCTCAGGTTCTAAAGAAGGGGAATGCCTGTTTGGTAGTGGGGGCTAATTGAATTGCCGTCCTATCTTACTGAACTGCGGTGCAAACATATAAAGCCTACCCCGACAGTAATATCATGAACAGCCGAAGGAGACTCTTTTAATAAGCTGATGCATTCGTGAAGACTGTCACTCTGTTGCAAGTGTCATCTTGTGGAAACCATGTTGATAAAACAGTGTTATTATAGCTATATCTATGATGACAGTGATGGGAACTTTTATTGTATGTGACCACTTCACTTTGTCGTGACCTTGCAAAAGGATACCACTGAGTCACGTGTTTTTTACTTCAAGAGGGGTCTACATGAATCGGACTAGTCTGCACTGGAAAAGGGGAATGAAAGCGTTAATATCTACGTCACCCTCCTTGCAATTTAGAGGTCTGGTCGTGCTGATGCAGTATGGATACTATATTATTTTCCGAAGTTAGTGAATTTTGCTAGGAGGATGGTTGGATATGGTAAACAACTCGTTTTATTTGCATCAGAAAAATGTATGCTGCCCTCTGAATTAGAACTTGGTAAGGTTTCCGTTTGTCACATCAGAAAATTTGTTTTAGGTGGTGGTATTTGAATTTAGACTACATATTTTCTTATTTGGTGAAAAGGATCTCATTTATTCAAGTAAATTTACTCATTTGTTGAAAGAAAAACATATTCACGGTATAAGATCCCCCCTTGTGTATCTATATTTTTAGTTAAATGTTTTTCTAATTCTGCAAATGACTATAATCATGTAATAGTTGTGGAATTTGAATGTACTTATTTTCTCATTTGTTAAATAGAATTTCATTCATTCAAGTAAATTTGCTCATGTGTTAAAAAATACGTATACGGTATAAGATTAACCCTATGTACTTTTATCTTTGAGTTAAATATAATGATGTAATAGATGCCTCATCAATAAAAAAGGTCTGATATTAATTTTGGTTTAACTAAACCTGTCTCATTTAAAGTAGTCCAGTTATCTGTTGGTCGCAATAGCCAGAGAAAGCCATATTGTAACACTGGCATCTCTGAAGAATAGGGATATATTCCCTAAAAATAATGTGAGCAGCTTTACAAAGAAGCTCCAAAATACTATAAAATTAGATCATAATTTGGAGCATGAAGCAGACCTTCTCCATATCCATTACCCAAATGAAAATTATGGGCTTGTCAGTGATGAAAATCATCCAAGAATAGAGATAATTAATGCGAAAGTGCAAATATCCTTAAGCGGGGAGTCTACTATAACTTTAGGTACTGGGAACATTTACAATCCTAGAATAAGTATTTTATCCCCTGATACTGGCTATATGGTGTCCAAAAATAACGAAGATGTAACATACGTTTTTAAGAAGATCCTCTCACTCAGATTTTATCAAGAAAATATACCTGTGGTAGGTCTATGAGAATATGACTATCACAGAGGGAGGGTGCTATTAAAGTTTAGAAAGAAATTGGAAACTGAAGAGGCAATTTATTGAAAATGAATTATTACTGCCATCAAATTGAAATTCAGGAAAGGAATAAGAGCTACATTGGGATGTAATACAGAAAAGGCAAATCAAATATTTCCAAGAAATCGAGGTAATCATCTAATTAAAATTCATAGCTTCTTACTCCTTTTCCCTTCTTCCCCCACATCAGTGGTAGACTTTGTTCAGAGTTATTCAGATATAGTTGAAAGGTCGTATTTTGGTGGTAAAAAAATCAATATATTGGGCACCTTTACTGTGTGGGGAAGTAAAACGAGAGGTTATCCTAATTATGTGTATTACCCTTTAGGGACAAATACATTGGATTAGATATCCATTCGTCTGATTGACCAAGAAGGCCGGGAGATACGCTTTTCGTGAGGATTCCAGCACAATATGCATCCTTCATATTAGACCAAAGAAGAAAATTATATAAAAGCTTATACATCCCTAAGTAAGCGGTTATTCCAGAGCACCATTATCTAGGAATTTAGTGTCATAATTACTATTTGCCCAATGAAACCCCTGTGTGGAGGGGCTTAAGGGGATATTGAGATTTTAAGCTAAAAGGGTTGCGCCCTTTGTGGCAAAGGCTGTCCTACCCTCAGCCCTTGAATTCAGGCTAAATATCATGGGTGCTTTAAAACAGGGGATGAGAGATTTAAAATCAAGCCTTAAGCAGAGGGGTTTAGAAGCGCTAACAACAACAGGTTGTCGAATTTTTGCTGGCATAAGAAGAAAAGGAAAAGTGTTAAAAGAAATGGAAAGAAAAGAGTAAATAAACTGAAAATCTCTTCTCGTAGGAATTTAGGATATAGAGACGTGTTTAGTGCAATGTAATTTAGTTATGGTAAATAGGAGTTTGAGTGAAGTCATTTAATATTGCATCTGCGGTAACAAGAATTTTTGGTCTTGTAGGGAGCGAACTTCCAACTGCAAAATACAGTACTGGGGGCGTGAATGCTTTTCCAAGACTTAATCATTTACGGGTGGTGGAAGGATCAGTGGTTGATCAGCAAACATGTTTCATTCTCCCAACAAATCATACATCAGGGGGAGCAGTCCCTAATTGTAATCTCGAATTTTGTATCAATAGCATAGAAGGAACACTAATAGATTTAGCCTTATGTATAGAACTACATTGAAAAGTCAATGCACCCAATGTAGTTGGGAGATAGTGTAGAGGTTTTATTTGTCAATGCTTTGACAAATACAATCTTTAAGTCAAGTAAGGTCCATATCTGTGAAAGACTTATATAATCAAGTCTGCATATTAATTTACTGGTCTTTTATAAAGTTATTAGCTACGGCAAAGTCTCATACCGTTTAAACTGTCAGACGGCTTCGATATCTTTTCCAAGATTACAACAGAACATCGATTTCAAAGGTTTTACCCTATGATTATTTTACAATATTGAGCGAAATTGCAAAGAAGTAGGTTGCCAAAGGCAAAAGAGAAGGATTGCATCTTATTCATCCACTTATGTTCGATTTGGCCTCAGTAGATGAATACTTGATGTATAATATCGACTTTGGTTTCAAGTTTGAATTAGTCCCAAATGTGTTGTTCATTAATTCCACCGAGGCCGCAGATGAATTTAAATTCCATCTTCAAGAAGCCAGGGTCCATATTTATAAAGCCATCCCAAGGCCCTCGGCTTTACACATCTTTCATCGTGCACTTTAAATCCAAATAGTACAGTGGAAACTGTCTTTGATAAAACACTTTACTGGACATGTGCAACGCAGGCAGCATTAGATTTACCTTTCAATTTAATTATGCCTGAAAAATTAAACCTAATTATTGTTAATATGGACAGATTTAATGGGGTGCTGGATAGGAAACCGATTTATTTCGGTCATAATAATCTTAAACACACAGGGGTCACAGTGGATGGTACTACTTTGTACGACATAGATACTCAAGTCCACGGAAATTATTCTCATTTTTACATTGAGACATTAAAATCTTTGAGAGTTATTTATTTGTAAACAAACCAGACATTTAAAACCCACTCACAAAGTTCATTGAACTGAATCGTAGTGGCATGTGATTCCCAAGGGGTGAGTTGCCGTGGCACAGGATTTCCAAGGGGAAGGTCCTTGAACTGAGTCGCGGTGGCATGGGATTTCCCAGAGGATGGTCATTGAGGTTTTTCGCAGTGGCAGGCAATTTTCCAAAAGTGTGTCGTGGTGGCAAAAAGTCTACTACTTCCGACTCCTGAACAACTGACCATAGGAGAATCATGGTTAATAGACATGGCACAGCTTAATCGCACAGGAAATTGGAGTCTCTTAAATTCAAAGGGCACATTTGATGAAATAAGAGAAATTCGAGGTATAAATGTGTCTTCTTTGCCACAGCCTGTAAGAATAGTGGCTTTAATTACATGTGGTATTAACTTCTCTACTACCATTCGATTGCTATTGCATAGTCTTGACTGATCTAGGTTTCTTAGTAGTATAATTGGCACTCCGACCTTTAATAGAAGACGGTGTGGAGGAAATCCTGGACGCTCTAAAGAGTTTAGGAATTATACAGGATAGTTAACTTCTTCATTTCCATCGACGACAGAATCAACATATTTATATATGGAAGATTTTTTTGGAATTTAATCTTAAAATTAATTCTTCATATTATCTACTGTTGAATTATTATTTTGGTACCAAATATTATTTCAAATAGCTAGTAGGTTGGCTGGGGCACCAGCCAGCTGTTGATACTACCACTAGAGAGTTATGGGGTTTTTTGACTGGTGAGATGGTACTACATTAGATCCTTCTATCCGGTTACGGTTAGGTTTCCCTTTGCCTACATACGCACTGAATAGTCTTGCCTATTCTTTAAGTATTCTCCTCTCTCCTCATACACCTGACAGCTCAGGTTACCAAACAATTCTTCTTCACTCAAGGGGCTACCGCACTATAATAGTTCAGTGGCCATTTTCTTCCTGGTAAAGGGTTGGAGAGACTCTATCTATGGTAAACAGATCTTCCAGGAGAAGGACACTCCGAAATCAAAATATTGTTCTCCAGTCTTGGATAGTGCCATAGCTTCTGTACCATAGTCCTCCACTGTCTTGGGTTAGAGTGCTCTTGATTGAGGGTACACACGGACACACTATATATTTTTTCTCTTCCTTTTGTTTTATTAAAGGTTTCATAGTTTGTATGGAAGATATTTATTTCAATGTTGTTACTGTTCTTGAAATATTAAATTTTTTCTTGTTTCCTTTCCTCACGATACTATTTTCTCTGTTGGAGCCCCTGGGCTTATAGCTTCCGGCTCTTCCTACTAGGGTTTTAGCTTAATAATAATAATAATAATAATAATAATAATAATAATAATAATAATAATAATAATAATAATAATAATAATAATAATAATAATGTGGAATTTCCGTTACCCGAAGTGTGGGAAATGAGATCCACGTCATCTGTTAATTACCTTAATCTATATTTCTTTTTTCTGCCCGTGGTGGTATTAATATACTAACGGTAACAATTCTTTAAGGAATAAAGTATTTGCTAATCTTCATTATTATTATTATTATTATTATTATTATTATTATTATTATTATTATTATTATTATTATTATTATTATTATTATCATTGATAGTAATAATAGTAGTAGTAGTAGTAGTAGTAGTAGTGGTAATTTATTGAAAACAACAGATTTTCTAATTATCTGATATGTCAGTAATTGCACTATTCTATTACTTTTTTAAGAAAATATGGATACTCATAACCACAGTCGTGACTGACTACTCACCTCCCATAATGACCTTGTTGGAAATACTTAAACAAGATTTTATTGGTCGGTATGAACTAAACTTGGGAACATAAGACCTCATTTCAATGGTGACAGTGAATGCCCCACCAGATATACGAAAGGTTCCCACCATGAAGTCCTTCGTGAAGAGGGCTTTATAATAATGGTCCTCTTTGAGAGCCATCCGTGATTAACTGGAAGTGTAACACATGTTTTTGTGAACAATGGGCATTTTGATAGGTCATTCGAGAAAGAAAAAAAAAAAAACTTACTGGAATGGGACGGTAAAGCTTGATACCAACCAAGGTCTATAGAGTTAGAGGTCTTTTCACGCGCAGATTAGTGAGGATATGATTGTTTGGGGTGGGAGATAGTCCGTGACGTCAGTATAGCCAATGCGTCCCAGTCTCCCTTGTCAATATTCATACAAATATAGGATTTTTTGGTTACTTTATTTGTAATTGATAACAAATTAAGAGCCACTTTATTATCTTAGGAATATAAAATTACTCAGTGGAAACAGTTCTGTATTTTGTGCACACAAAATTGATCTAATTACATTTATTTACAAGAATAAAGGAATAATATATAAAAGCCTTAATTTACACATTATCACCACTTCCAAAATAAACATGGTTATGCTCGTCTTAAATCTTTCGTCTTACAAGTGAATAATTAAGAAACCAACTTCAACATTTTACTTACAGCTTTCTGAGATGAGCTAATGTTTCTATTCAGAATTCGAATCCTAAAAAAAAAAAAAAATAAGACAGCGTAAAAAATACCTAAGGTAATGAAATATGCTCGTATATCATTTCAGCTAATGAAGTTATTACGTTTCCCCTTTACTTCAAAGATTTTTCGCCATGAAAACAAACAATCATTGTTTTTCCATTGTTTTAAGATTTTCGAAAAATTCTTCGTTGGGTTTCATCAGTTTTCTGTCATCCCTACTTACAGCACCAATCCATGTATTATCCCCTTTAGTTGCTCTATTGCCTAAAACTTCATACTGAGGAAACTCCCAAACTATAAACCCTCCCACATATTGTAATCCTCCTTCTTCAATGGCATCTTCCTCATATTCCAGATTAGCATCAATGCAATTTTCAATTTAATTTTCTTGCAAGCAAAAGAACATAGCACACAAGCTTAATTCTTTCTGAAGATAATTTTCCTCATTTTCAATTACTGTATTTTCTTTGGAAAGAAAATGAGCAAATTCGTTTGAAGTTGCATTCACAGAAGCACTTTTTACGCATAATGCCACAGCTAAACCTGCTAGAGCCAGAGAATCCTCCTCCTCGGATGACATTATGGAAACTGTGGAACCGATGCAAATTGTAACGATATATCGATTTTTATCTGATCAGTTATATCGTTCTGATAAACAGTTACGTCTGGGGCGGGCGTAATAATTCGTACATCAAATTCCTTTCATAAATATCCGCTTTAAAGTGCCGGCTACATATCAGGGCATTCTCAACATTTATGTGATCTCCCCGTTTGCAAAGGTGCACCCATTTTTTCCTAGTTTCACTGTACTTTGGAAATGAATGAAATATAAGATCTGAATTTTTCGTCCTGGTTGAGAAGCATCCAAACTCAGCACAGTTATTGGGAATATTGGTAATTGAATATTATTGTTAAAATTTACACAACCACTTTCAAGAATTAGATCGACGACCAAGACAATTCCCTGGCCTGTTTACTTTGTTTAACTGTAGGTAGCACCCGTCCGTTTGGAGGTGGTGACGTCACAAAATCCACCTGCACAGAAATGTCAATTTTTGGACCAGGGATGAGGAGACCTCGTATTCTATAGACCTTGATACCAACAACGCATCAGAAGTAAACGTCCCTATTCACCAAACAGATGAGAGAGCTATTAAGGGCACTGTATGGAAAAAATATCTTTCTCATACAATATAATTTATAATTTGGCTTCCTGACCTACTACCACTCCACTAAGATCAAAATCATGGATATTAAAAATAATCCAAACCCTCCTCTTTAGGACAGTCTGAAGAAAAGGATTGTGGTGTACTGGTACGGGAATGCCCAGGCAGCTATATCGGAATGACTACCAAGTTACTTTCTAAACGTTTATTCTATCATATATAAAAATATACTTTCAAAGTACATTGTTATCAAACTCACAATAGGTCCACTTAACGAGAACACATCGTGAAGAGATTTAGGATTCTTAAGGTCATACTGATCCAACATGAGAAATCTATTATGACCATCACGCAGGAAATGCTTTTCCTACCATTCTGCCAAAAGAGTGGCCTTCTCTCCACTACACATAGCACTACTAATCAAGGCGAATTATGTAGGAGAACCATGAACACTATCATTCTGGGCGAGCACCACATCTAATCAACTAACAAATCCATCTAACCATGAATCACCTGTGATCCAGTTATAATTTCCTCACAGGGCCCTGCAATAGACACAGAGCTGAAAACATAGTAATAGTTATAATGACTGAGAAACTAATTTCATTTTTAATTGTATGTTTTGCAATGCGGCATGCTTAGAATATGATCTTGTGTAAAAGATGAGATAGTATCACAGATATTTCGTAATTTTTGGTTTTACTATTTCGTCAAATTGATTGCTATATTCCAAAATATCAATATTGCATGAGACAATTAATCTGTTTTTTTAAAGAAAAATATAAATATATACGCAATGTTTTCCTTATTTCATTTACAATCCATAAAGTTTTTCTTTTTCACATGCTATTCACCCGTATTACGTGACAACTTAACAATATTTAAAAACAAATATCTTTCTCTAATCATTTCGAAACTTTAAATTTATGAGCCATTTATATGATTTTAATATTTTACAAACTCTTCACACAGTATTCCGAAACTTATCAATATTATATTGTAGTACAGTCTCTTCCCTCTACAGTGGTATTCCAAGTAATACTGATTATTGATTATTAGAAATAAATATTTTTGTGTGAAATTATTGCTATTTCATATACATATCCATCATTATTTTTTTTACGGAATTGTCAATGATACTTTCAATGAAAATCAATCTGTAGAAATATTTCAAGTCCAATGTTTTAATCAAATATTTTTTCTCTATTTTTTTATATTGCATTTATATGGCATATGATGAATACATAACACTAAATAACAAATAACTAGAGTAAAATGATATTACATGTTGAAAATCTATAACAAAATATTAATATCAATGGACAAAAGTACATTCTCTTATCCTATTCTCAATTCTGCCATCTATAATGCTAACGAATGGTGGCAATCATGTTGTTAGAAATTCAAGAACAATTTCATATTTTTCAGTCAGTCCATTCTATCTATACTTATATTCTCACATATTAAAGTTGATATAAAGTTAGTATACCATTTCACTTTCTAAACATATCTTTCACTTTTTAGCCTCAATTCTTACAAATGTAAGGCAGGAGCCAGAAAAGTGAGGAATGAGGGAAATTTTATATCTTATAACTATCACTACTTCAACCAACTTTCTTAATGACTAAATATTGAAATTATTTTGCTATGAATGAAGAGAACGGGATATTTATATCCACAGTTGACAGTTAACTGAACCAAAAAGCATAGCTAAGTGCTCAAGTAACTCCCGTTTAGATTGCAATAAACACAGTGAGTGACATTACTTTAGTTCCACTTTAGTCAAGATCTGTGTTTAAAACACTGCGTCTTCGTTAATGGGGAGTTATATCTGTTATGTCGTAATTATACGTAATGTAGTGTTGAAGTAATAATACAAAGGTAGCTCCTGTTGAACTATATTAATGGAGAATGTGTAATATTGCTCAAGACATAATTGAAACAAAAGAGCGTCATCGATCATCGGGGATACCACATCCCTTTTCCCTTGGAGAAGTTGAAATCATATGTGTTCCACATAGTGGACAATTCCAATTAAAATGATCACCTTGAAATAAGTGTATATGAAAATTTTGTTTCTGGTTAGAAGTCTAACCTATTCAGGGGCGAGATAATTTTCCCTGATCTTCTTATTTTATTTCTTACATGCACAGAGACAGGGACCTCGACCTCAGATGTTTACCCAGACCTGAAATCAATAACTCTAATTGAAGGTTTCCCTTCACCATCCCAGAACTTGTCTGGAAAATTGGTTCTATTTTCAGAATAAATTGACATAAGCTGATCAGTGGGATGCTTCCAGAGAAAATTTCTAAACACTTCCCCTTGTACCAAAAAAATTTCTTGCTCCCAGTACATTCAATAATTTAGCTACAACCCGACCCCGTCGTTTCCAAAAAAATCTTAGAAAGCATTACATCCTTCACCTCCAAAGAATTTTAAATTGAAACAGGGGTATCTTTATTAATTTCTCCTCCATACATACACTCAAATATTTTGAATTTAATTGTGCCTGCATACCTCCTCCCAATAATCATCTACTGATGCCCTACGTAGGGGGAAATTTATCGTTCTTGGTACATTGTATAGAAACCTACATACCCTGGGATTAATATTCCCACTTTTTTAGTACTCTTTTTTTCACAGTTCTGACTGACCTATCTGCTAAATCCCTAGATTAAGGGTGATAATGGGCAACGGTCACATTAATTAATGTATTTTTTCTATAAGTTCATCACCTCTGATACAAACTACGTAGCAATATCAGAGTCTAATATATCATGGATCATAAATTTATGGAAATTTCTTCGTAGCAACACAATGATAACCTTGGATGTCAATAAATTAAAAAAAAAAAAAATAAAAAAAACATTGACATCCTTACATTTTCTAAATCAAACGACAATTACAAACAGATACTTATTCTTTAATGGCACTGCATACTCATGATGATATAGTGAAAGATAGTTTATAACTATCTTGCCATGAGCAAGGGATTAATTGCAATTTTGCATATATTAAAGGTAAATAGAAACGCTTCAGCAATTTTCTCAATTGCCTGATCCATAGCAGAAATGCCGTTTTGTACCTTGTATAAGAGTTTAGCAAAAGTACCGCTCAATGCCAAAGGTATTATAACTCTATTCTTAAATAACATGTCATCCTTAGATTTTTCTAATGTCCCTGTCAAAACAGGGAATTCCCCAATAGATTGGTCTTTTCTTCCATAAATAATGAACCTAATTACATACCTTAATAAGGATATACTCTCTTGCAATCATTTCTCAAACAGTATTAAAATATAAATTCTCATTATTTAGGCTTTCAATTAGATTTACAAACTCCGTAGGGGATTCAGAAACTAAATTCCAATTTTCAATCAGCAATATTCTTATGGCATCCGGTACTTGTATATCTTACCCTGGTCTAAACACGAATTTATAATTATACTCTGAGAGCGTTAATGACCATATTTGCATGTGAACTTGGCATCGGGTGAATTTTTTTTCTCTTGGAAAAAATAATCCCAACAAGGCTTTAGGGTCTATTCTCAGGGTAAATCTGCTATCTAACATAAATATTTAAACCTGGTGACTGCGTATACTAACACTAATGTTTTTCTGTCCAACTACGGGT
>NC_090736.1:106523781-106541281 GCF_036898095.1 Palaemon carinicauda
GTTTGTATGAGAGTCACTAATGTCAGTATGAATTTGTGACACCTTCCACAATGTGACTACTCTTATAAACTATTGGATAATGGTTGTATCTGCATAGGAACAAATTTTGCCTCCTTGCCACCAACCCGTTAGGGTATCACGTCAACCCTTCCAAGGAAGGGTTAGAGTGAGTGGACTTTTGCTTGAATCAGGGAACAGTCTTGAAAGACATACCATGATAGAAATATCCATATTTTAATCCTAATGCTCAGTAAATTTCTATTAAAATGAGTGTGGGCGAATAAGACGTAGGGTTCACTATGAACTAGTTTATTCAAATTTAATAAACGTACATATCAGATCAACATTTATAAAATTTATAAAATGTGGATGATATGCGTTAAAGCATAAAGAAAAACAGTCAACAGAAAATATTGTTTCATCTACTAGGAAACAGATTTGTCACTTCAAATTAATTATTAATAATAATGGTATAGTCTGTATACTGCTTATATACACTAGCGTGAAAATCGCTTGGCACAAGTGTCCGTATTATGCTATAGATTACCGACGTCAATGGAACAGTTCGTAAGGACACTTTCGTGGCCTATCGCACAGCGTGTAGTAACAGACAGGGACTACACGCGCACCCTCTTAATTAATCGTCCCAAATTAATTACACTGTTCCTTGCAGACTTAAAACAGAAGGTTAAAGAATTCTACCTGCTGCTACCACAGATTGCTTGAGTTGCTCCACTTGCTTTGCATAGTGCATAAAGAACACCTTGGATGACTACCAGCCGGTGTGCAGACAAAGATGATCAAAGTCCATATAATTAAAGAAATTTTATGGAAGAGGCAACTTTCCTCGGATCATGACTAACGGGTGTCCTGTCTGGATCCGTTCTGCGAATAACACGGGTGAATTTCGCCCTTAGTTATAGATAACTCTGAACCCAGGATTTCTCTTCTGAACAGCTGGCCTCCCATAAAGTCTGAAGTTCTATGAATACAGACCTTTAGGCACTCCACTGGACATAGAGAGGCATCTTCCTTCAGAGGGCAGATTCTCTAGAGACCCCACTTGTTGGTGGGTAGATTTTTCCTGGTAAGAAACGTTGGGTTTGGAAATAGATACAGTTCTCCCTCCAAGAACTGGACATGGCCTTCCTCTCTAGAGAGAGACACTATTTCACTAACTCTGGCCCCTAAAGCGAGTACAAACAGAAATATGATTTAAATTCAAAACCTTCTAAGCACATTTCTCATTGTTCATTATTTATACACAATGAGGATTCATATCTAAGGACCAAGCAAAGGGTCTTTGGAAGCGCTGAAGGGCTAGTGTATTAAGAACCTCGTTAGAAAGGTCGACCTGTAAGGCATATGGTATTTGACTTGTCAAGGCAAGCTTGAACAATAGAATTGTATTCGCTGCTAAACCTTGCTCATGAAGGAGAATGAAGAATGATAAATAGGAATCTGTCGGGATTTCTTTCGGTTTCTTCGCCTTGACAAAGAATAGCTATTTCTTCCCTGAAGCCTCATAATGTCTTCTGGTTTCCTCCAAAAGTCTAAACTGACTTTTAAACACCGAATCTTTTTCTCATCATTAAGGAGAGAAAATCATAAGATGTAGGTTCCGTGTTTTCTGTGATGGAGCGAAGACAGTCGACTTCTGTACTCGCTGAGACAAGGATGGATCCGGTAGTGGTACGAATTTTAGTCGTAGTTCCAATGCCAGAGGAAACCACACGCTATTTGGCCACTTGTGGGCCACTATTGCTGCTTTCCCTTTGAAGGATCTCAGCTTATCGAGGACCTTCTAAAGGAGGTTGTGCGGAGGGAACAGATAGATACTGGACCATCTGTTCCAGTCCAGGGACATACGTCCACTGCGTCTGCTAACGGATCCTCGTAAGGGGACACATAACGAACTATTTTCTTGTTGTCTTTCATCGCAAAGAGATCTATCTGCAGCTCTGGGACTTGACTCGAGATGAAGGAGAACGATCCTGCGTCAAGGGACCATTCTGACTCTATAGGTGTAAACCTAGACAGAGCGTCCGGTGTCACATTGTATAACCCTTGAATGTGAACGGCTGACAGGTGCCATTTCTTCCTTTCCGCCCAATGGAACATGGCCAACATCACCTGGTTAATTTGAGGTGACCTCGACCCTTGTCGATTCAGGCATCTCACTACCACCTCGCTGTCTAGAACCAGTCTTCTGTGGGTCGAGTGGCGAGGAGATACTTTCTTCAGTGTCAGAAGTACTGCCATGGCTTCTGGAAAGTTGATGTGAAATGACTTGAAAAGATTGGACCAAGCTCCTTGGACTCTCATCTGATGAGAGTGGCCTCCCCAGCCTTCCTTTGAAGCGTCTGTGTGGATAGTTACTGACGGGGGAGGAGGTTGAAGAAGTAATGATTTCTTCAATTGCTTGGCATTAGACCACGGCTTGAGAAGCGTTCGCAGTCGAGTCGGTAGTGGTCTTAATAGATCTCTTCGCGCGTTTGATGCGTATTTTCTCCAGACTCCTGCTGCATCCTTATGCTGTGCTCTTAGCACTAGATCTGTTATCGAAGCAAACTGTAGAGAGCCCAGCCCTCTCTCCTGTTCGCGTCTTGATATCCGTTTGGATTTCAATAGTCTCTTGACAGATCCTGCTATATCTTTCCTCTTCTTACTAAGAATGGAAAGCCGATGTGACTCCAAATTCAAGTGGATTCCCAACCACTGAAATTTCTGAGCTGGAGAAAGTTGAGACTTTCTGATGTTGATCTTGAATCCCAGATGTTCCAGGAACTGTATCACTATCTTAGAAGCTTGCATGCATTCTTTCCTGGATGCTGCCCACACCAGCCAGTCGTCCAAGTAGGCTACTACTTGGACCCCCTTTAGGTGTAATTGATGGACGGCTGCGTTCGTGAGCTTCATGAAAATCCTTGGGACTATGTTTATCACGAAAGGCATGGCTCTGAAGGCGTAAAGTTTTCTATGTAACTTGAAGCCTAGGTAGGAGGAGAGGTGACGATTAATTGGAACGTGCCAATAAGCGTCAGACAAGTCTATAGAGACAGTATATGCCCTTCTGGGCAGTAGGGTCCTTATGTGTTGAAGCGTGAGCATTCTGAACTTGTAGTTAACTATGAACTTGTTGAGTGGCGACATGTCTAGAATAACTCTGAGTTTTTCTGAGTCCTTCTATGGAACACAAAACAGTCTTCCTTGGAATTTTATGGACTTAACTTTCCGGATTACTCTTTTTTCTAAGAGTCCTTGGACATATTCTTCCAGAACGGGGGATGAGTGTTGGAAGAATTGAGGAAATTAATGTGGAGGACTGCTCCAGCTTCAACCTAGTCTATTTTTATTTAGGCTGTGGGCCCAGGGATCGAAGGTCCAGTGATCCCTAAATAGCTGTATTCTCCCTCCTACTGGAAGTATCTTACTTCTGCTGTTGTGGACCTGAGACCTCCTTGACCGCGTCCTCCCCTGTATCCCCTTCCTCTTGAAGGGCATCTAGAAAAACATCTGGCTGTTCCTCTAGCGCTCGAACGAAAGGAAGAAGTCTGCCTTTCGAAGGCTGGGTTAAAAACTGGCGACTGTGCCGCTATATGTTGAGGTACCAGCTGGTACGTGTTTGGAGGTTGTGCCACTATCTGAGGCACCGCGGTCACAGGAAGTTGTTGTTGTTGCTGTCAGTAGGATTTAGCCAGCCAAGAGGATGGCCTAGGCCTTTTTGTTTTCCTCTTGGGTTGGGGACCCTCATCCAGAGAAGACTTTTTCTTGAGATCTAAGCCCCACTTTTTGAAAAGGTTCCTATTCTCTGTGGCGGCCTTGTCTACTACCTCTTTAACCACTTCACTGGGAAAGAGGTCTTTACCCCAAATACGAGAGGAGATCATTTTCCTCGGTTCGTGCCTCACCACAGCCGAGGCGAACACGAACTCTCTACAGGCTCTCCTAGCTTTAATAAAGCTATAGAGATCCTTTGTAACTGTGGCCAGATGGGTTTTGGCCACAACCATGAACATGTCCTAGATCTTGGGGTTACTTGTCATCGTTTCTAGTGTCGTTTGCAACCACATCGATGCCGCAAGTCTTTCCTTTGTCTCTTGCTCTCTACGCAAGAGAAGCTCAGACAGTTTTGGAAGTGCCTCCAAGGGCAAGGTCAGAGATAACAGCTTACACTCCTCTAAGGAGGGGCATGTCCCTGCCTCCACCGCCTTTAAGGCTGCCTTATATCCCTTTTCCAAGAAGGGAAAGGCTCTGGTAGGAGAGGCCACAAAGGAGAGAAGCTTCTTACTCAAAGCGGGCACCTTTGAGTTAGTGAAGCCCCTCTCTTTCATCAAGCTCGCTAGTAACGTCTGAGCTTTACTATGGTCAAAAACTATGACCTTCTTCGGCTCCGTCTCCTACTTTGAGGCTGGCTCCTTCCTAAGACGGACATAGCAGTCCGGATAAGAATCTTTGTTGGGCCAAAATTCCACCTCTTCCAGGGGAATTGCTCCCAACTTTTCTGAAATCACGATCTTCCCGGTTGTCATTGGCATGTGTTCGGCATACCTCCAAGGATTGGTATCCGAGCAAAAAGGAAGATCCTTCATGCTGAGCCGCTTCTGGGGCCCACGTGATGCTGCAAGTCTACGTATCTCCAGTTTCATTGCAGCTTCCTTCTCACCATTCTTCCTTTGAATTTGTTGGATCCTCTCAACAATGGAAGAAAGAGTCCTTCCCAGTTCATCTGGGATAGCAGACGATGTAGACGGAATAGGTTCTGGAACAGCTCCTTCTCCTGATCTTCTCCTAGAAGGTCCTTCTCAGTAGAATCTGACACCCCTGACATCCTATTGTCCAATTGGATGTGTTGAAGGGCGGCTGAGACTTCAGAATCTACCGGATTCTGGGCAGTTTGTATCTCCACCTAAGGCTGGGGGATGATTGCATCAGCCGATGCTTTAGGGAAAAGGTAGTCCATCATCTTCTCATTAAGAAGGTAGGGGTCTGAGGTGTTTTTCTGAAAACCCCTCACCCAGGATCGTAACGTTTCCCTGGCAGCATCCCTTGACTCCTTTGACTTAGGGTCGCCAAAGCCTCGGTAATCAGGTTAGAACAAACTGTACAAACCTGAGGGTCCGAATAGCGGAGATCACCTCTGGAGGCTGTGCATGCTGCGTGCCTCCTGCAATATTGATGTCCACAGAAGTTCTTACTGTGGACATTACAGAACACACTTCCGCACTTCGGATGGTCCTCCTATAAAGAGAAGAAAAATCCATGAGTATCAAGTGAAGGCTTTCACTTATATTGAGACATTTAGCTTATATAGAAAAGCTATAAAAGAAAGAAGGAAAGACACATACTTGTATTTCCTGTCCAGTCAATTGCTGAAACCTCCCGAGATATTAAAACTGAGGTTAATTCTATTCTAGAATATCTTATGTAATTTCCTAAACGGAAATTTAAGGTGTAGTTCACACCTTGAGATAAAGTTTTAATCTACGGGATAGAAAGAATACAGAAAGAACTTACTTTCTATATATTGTACAGTCTCAACAAAAGGCTGTACAAGATAACATTAAGTATGATGAAGAACTTTAGTGTTATCACAAGTTCTGTACAGCAGTTTCTGCTAATGCAGTGTGTACTACACTACGAATACAGCAACTACTGTACATCACATGCTGTTGTGTCAGCTAGCACATGCCGGTACGTGCCGGCGTATGCCTGCGCGTGCCGGCCGGCATCTACCCCTGTATAGTTCAAAGATATACTATCTTTAACTAATAGGCAGCAGCCCACTGATTCGCGACTGTGTGCCGCCAAGCAATCATTACCAGCCGACGGCTGAAAACACTAATACCGGGCTGCCGGCCGCTAATCGTAGTGGCCAGCAGATTCGAGATATGTTTCCACTGCCGGCAGGCAAAGGTAATAAAACCCATGCCCGCCGACAGTAGCCAAGAACCAGAGAACCTCCACATGCCTGGCTATCGGCTGTTAAGCCGGCAACCGGGTTAGGGGTGCAAGACAATAGTCAGAGAAACAGTATGGATGTAAGGTTATAAGGCGGCATTGCCATACGACCTTCCATCCAGAAAGAGTGAAGTTATGGAAGGGGAGAATGTAGCATTCAGGCTTCCAAAGAATCCATAGCCTGCCTGGCTCTACCGGCAGACATGTAAGGGAGACCAAGGGAGGTCTGGGGTTCACTCTGCAAAGAATAAATGGTCTCTGCCGCCCAACACGTAGTGCCAGCCCGCAGAGAGCTGAGCCTGTCCTCCATCCTAACCTATACTAGGTACGGAAGTAGGACTGCGGCCAAAATAAAATAAAAGAAAGAGAGGTGGGGAAGGAATAAGGGTCCTATAGTCTTCGTTCTAGCAGGAGACACACTCAGCCGTTAGGGAAGCACATCCTAACCAAGAGTTGTCTATTAGGGAGGAAGACTGGCAATACTTGCTATCCTCCTCCCAACCAGAACAAAGTTAGGTGAAGTTATTTCGCCGGGCAACAGAGAAAACTCATTCTCCAGCCCGAGAAAAACAACACAGGACAGTCTGCTAGGCCACTAAAGGAAGGAATCATCTCCTGCGGAATCCTTCCAACATGGACTAGGGTGTGTCCGTCCCTAACCTAGCAAATGAGACTCATTCTCTATGCTAGGAAGCAGCAAACCACAGACTAGAAACTCTGATGTTCTGCCCTAAACCAAAAACCAGTCACTCTGGTTATCAGGTCAGTACAAACATATCCTAGAATAGTTATACCTTAATTATTATACAGACAGAACCACTAGGATTAAGCCGAAGGCTTTCAGAGAGAGAGAGGGATTGAACTTAGCCTCTGGAAGAGAAAAGAACAATCGGGGATGTGTGAAAGTATACTACTATACCTAAAATACTAGACTAAGTAAGAAGAGAATCGATTACCTAAATCACCAAAACTCTCTCGTATACAATATTGGAAAAAACATTCAACAATATCTTACATGTATAAAATATTTGCCTATAGCTTCAATAATATAACACTCGGAAAAACTTACATCATGCATGAAAGTACTAGTGCTAGACGTCTAGGCTACGAAGCCTCGCGAAGGGCAAGATCGGTACCTCGACCCATGTCGAAATCACCGAAGTAAAAACTGACGGTATAATAAAAGCATTCCTAGAGAAGCTAAATAACTAAATTATTAAAGCGTAACAAACCGGGAACGTCGCTCCAGCTAACTAAATGACCCAAAAGAGCGAGCGATAGCATCCAGGATGCCTCCGGTAGGCAACAGCTCTTGTTTACGTTAAAATCACTTTTGATTTAATTCAAAACAACAAGAGCTTACATTTATACATAGTAAAGATAATATTCAACTTCCTAGAGGCAGAGGAGGCCGGAGAAGTCATCAAAATGTAGAATTAAATCCAAAATAACGAGAGAACACAAGGGAAAGCACCGAGTAGTAGATCTACACGAAAAGGAATGAAGAGGGCCCTACCACCTTCATCAGATACACACTGGAAAGGGAATAGGAGAGATGCCTTATGAGCGACTCTCTTTTCATTCTCGTTTCAGATTCTTGTCACTATACCCCCTCAAAGTGTTAATACTGTTCGGGGTGAAGATAGCTATGTGACGTGTCAAGAATACGTCCTCTGATATTATGCTATATCCCTGTGAGATTATTAAGGGATATTCGCTCTAGGAGTTAGAATTCTGGATACCTTCAGGTAAAATTCTCTGGGAATATCACTGTAGTTAAATATACCCTAGAAAGCTACCTAATAGGAACTTCCATCAGGACGACATGGCCTGAGCCCAAATCTATATATATATATATATATATATATATATATGTATATATATATATATATACACAAACACACACACACACACACATATATATATATATATATATATAGATATATATATATATAAACACACACACACACCCATATATATATATATATATATATGGGCTCAGGCCATGTGTGTGTGTGTGTGTTTGTGTGTGTATGCGTATATGTGTGTAAAATAAACCTGCATATTAGGGAAAAGAATATATGTGTGCGTGTGTGTAAAATAATCCTGCAATTTACGAAAAAATAAAGAAATTTATTCCTTATTTAAGACAGCTACATTTATAGAGGATCACTTGTTTCAAAGATGGGTAATTCATCATTATTATATATTACCAATTTCACTTCAATTAAATAATGAAGGCTCTTTGAAGATTCTAAAAAGTACTTGACATCTGGAGACATCGAAACCACAGCAAAAGTATCATCATATATTTTACCTAAGAGATATCAAATTCTATAGTGTCAGGCCATAAGTTCAGTTTAGAAAATTCTATGAAAAAAGAAAAGGATAAAACATGTGACAGAAGGAGACCCTTCCGACGATTATATATTTGGAAGAAAAACTGACCATTACATTTTCCTATATCGAAAATTGTAGGCTTATTACATCCATAGTATTTACACGGGAAATTTCTTATTCAAATATATATATATATATATATATATATATATATATATATCCTTTCCTGAATATTGGGTTAGTACTATAATTCAAATAAAATTCCATTTAATAAGATTTTAAATTTAAAAAAAAAAAATACTCATCCTAAGTGACAATTTTCCTAATAGATTTTGATAGAATTTTCCAGTAAAATAAAGCTGAAAATTTGAGAAAAATTTTTTCATATAAATATTTACATCGTTAAACATTTCTGCAGTAGTTTAAAGTGAACCTTATCCTACAAACATCAAAGAAAAATTATCAGATCTCGAAACACTGGATAATGTTCTCCATACTTCCAGCTTTCCATAAATTTCAGACCGCATCGATATTTTTTGTCTCTTGGATAAATTCTACGACTTTTGGCCGTTACTAAATGTAGCAATGAAACTATTTTCATACAAATGTGTTTTGTCCACCAAGGAAAATTCAAATAATGAAAGGACAAAATTCAAACTCTTTATACCTACCCATCCATAATATGCTCAGGTCCACTCGTAAACATAAGATAACTATTTTTCACGGCATGTATCACTGTAGAGCGCCCTTGCTTCACAAAGAAGGGACCGAAGCAGTCTGCCCCTGTATTGGTGAAAGGAGGATCCCCCGGACAGATCCGGTCAGAGGGCAAGTCGGCCATCACTTGATTCACTGGCCGACAACTGAGACTTCTACAGATGACACAGTCACGTATCACTGATCTAACTACTGAATTTCCATGAACGATCCAGTAGTTTTTTCTTAGTTCAGCCATAAGATGGCTCTGCCCACAATGGCTGTTTGTTTCATGGGTCCATCGCACCATCTTCCTCACAACTGGCGACTTAGATGGAAGAATGATGGGTTGCTTGCAGCTATCACTGATGGTGGCTTCACAGAGTCTTCCACCAACCTTCAGCAAGCCTTCTTGTAGAAATGGTCGCAACTTGCAAATCTTGCTGGATTTCTTCACCTTGGAATTCTTCTTGGAGAGTGATTTGATCTCACTCCCATACTCTTGAGCATGAATCTTCTTCCATATTATGGTTGTTGCACAATTCATCTCGTTTGCAGATAACACTTCTGATCCACTCTTGGTTCCTAATCGCCTCAGTCGAGCGATGATTCGCACTATCTTGGTCCATGAAGAGAACTTGGCAGCAATCTACTCCACTAGGATTGGTTCCGGCACCACCATGCTGAAGATGGGTGCAGACTGCTTAACTTCTGGATCTCCATCTAGTTCTGCTCGCTTAACATCGTCAGGAAGAGCTGGCCAACTGTCCTGCTCTTGACACAGGAACTCTGGTCCTGTCAGCCACAGCGACGACTCCAGCAAGCTGTCCACATCAAGGCCCCGAGAGGCCAGGTCCGCAGGGTTCGCAGAGGTGTTCACATACCTCCAAGCGGGGATGTCACTGAGGTCGTGGATGAGGTTCACACGGTTGTTTACAAATGTGTGGTATCTTGCAGACAGGTTACGGATGTACTTCAGGACAGACGTGCTGTCGGTCCAGAACACTGAGTCACACAACTCCAAATCGAGTTCTGACCTGATCTTGCAATCAAGTTGAGCTGCCACAGCAGCAGCAGTCAATTGCAATCGTGGAATACTCGGTCTCTTGAGGGGAGCTACACGAGCTCGACCCATAACCAGTGTACTGTTCACTTGGTTATTCTTGCTTACCGTGCGCAGATACGTGGCCACACCATATCCTGCCTGGCTTGCGTCCGCAAAATGGTGAAGTTGGTACGATGATACCTCCCCAAAGTCTGGAGGCACCAGGCTTCTTCTGATCTTGAAGTCTCCTAGACACTGAAGCTGGGAAGTCCATCTGCTCCAGCGATTTGCTTCGTCGTTGTTCATTTCTTCATCCCAAGGTAAGTTGCGACGACACAGTTCTTGTAGTAACATCTTCCCTTTCAGGGTGAAAGGTGCGACAAAACCAAGTGGATCATACAAGGAAGCCACTACAGAGAGAACTCCTCTTCGTGTTCTAGGCTTCTCCTTCAGGTTGATCTTGAAGGTGAACTCATCACTGCTCATGTCCCAGTGGATACCCAAAGCGCGCTCCGTAGGCAGCTCGTCCTTACTGAGGTCCAATGTAGCCACTGATTTATCTCTCTCCCCTTCAGGCACGGCAGCGAGAATGCACTTGTTGCTAGATGTCCACTGGTTCAGCCGGAATCCTCCATCAGCACAGAGTCCAATGAGGTCTTTTGTCAATTGGATACAGTCTTCCTCGCTGTCCATTGACTTCAACAAGTTGTCAACGTAGAAGTTGCGTCGTATGGCATGGCAAGCGTCTTCACCATACTTGTCACCATAGTCCAGTGCTGCCTGTCTGAGGCAGAAGTTGACTACACTTGGGGACGATCGCGCTCCAAACACGTGAAGTCATCCTGAACTCTTGAATAGCTTGATTGGTGTCTCCACCTGGCCACCACAGGAAGCGTAAAGAGTCCCTCTCGTCTTCTGGCACCTTGACTTGATGGAACATTTCTTGTATGTCCGCAGTAACAGCATGTTATCCTTCCCTGAAGCGCAGCATTACTCCCGCAAGACTACTTGTGAGATCTGATCCCTGCATAAGGTGGTCATTGAGTGAGGTCCCAGCATGCTTAGCCTTAAGGTCGAAGACAACCCTAAGCTTGTCCTTGGTAGGGTGTTTGACCCCATGGTGCGCCATGTAGTTCACACGGCCATCACTGCGATTCAGCTTGTCGACTGGGACAAGCTCAGCGTACCCTTTCAAAAGGTACTTCTCTACTTGTTCGACGTATTTAGTCTTGTACGTTTCATTTGCCTCAAATTTCTTCTTTAAGGAGTGAGCCCTACGTTCTGCCATGGCACGGTTATTAGGTAGAGGCTCAGTGTCACTAAAGGGTAATCAAGCAACATACTTGCCATCTGTCTGGACAACAGTTTCGTCCAGCAAAGACAGGAATCTCTTGTCTTCAAAAGAATCTTCTATCTTTGAGAGTGTCTCTTTCTCCCAAAAGTCTTGGTTGAAGTTGCGTTGCAGAAGTTCTGTTGTATCATCCACAGTGCACACATGGAACAGAAGGGCAGGACCTGAAGGCGATCTAGGTCCTGTTGGGCCGAAAACAACCCACCCTAGCTTGGTCAGGTATGCAGATGGCTCGTCCTTAAGCCCTTGTCGCTGGTCTAGAATCACTCTGTTCAATGTCGTGTCTAGCCCAATGATCAGCTCTACTTGACGATGATCTTCAGGTAGACTCTCCACTTCCAGGTCACTCAGATGTGGCCACTTGGTCAGCCATTCTTGACGCATGGCATGGTCCATAGACACATTGATCTTGTCAGCCACGAACACGTCGGTCACATGCTCTCCTTCATCAGTATTAATATTACCAATGTGTAGGGACAGAACTTCCTTACAAGTGAAAGTCCCTGCTTCAGTTGCCATGATCTGGTTACATGGTCTTCCTTTGAGACCCATTCGGTCTATCAGGCTTCTTGCTGACAATGTTGGGGCAGCTCCACTGTCGATGAATCCATAGGTTGCATGGATGCCATTTACAAGAACAGGTAAGATCTTCAGCATTGTTCTTCCCTTAGGTAACTGGCTTGCACAAACTGAGAACATAGGTTGCACATTTGGGGCTGCAGCACTCTTGCCAGCTGTAGCAGTCACGCCACCTTCTGTAGCACCAACTGCCTTCTCACCGCCCCCGATAGCACTTTCGCCTCCCACATGGGCCGCACCTGTATTGCTTTCAGTCTTAGGTGGACTATGCAGCATGGTATGGTGCTTGTGAGATCCACACCTTTCACAGATGGATGCATCTTCACATTTTGCATATGAATGTTCACCATTAAGACACCTGAAGCAGTATCTTGCCTTCTTTATCACCTCCCAGCGATCTGGAAGCTTTAACCTTTCAAATTTGAAGCACTCTTTAAGTTCATGGTCCTCCTTAGTGCAGAAGGGACACCATTTCCCTCTAGCTGGTGAAGCCGTGTGGTGCACAGGTAAGGTCTTAGGCCTGACAGGCTTAGATGGCTTCTCGGTAGGCTTCGGGATACGATGGTCGCACTCATAATAAGAGAGATGCTTGGCAATACATGCCTGTTTCTCAATGTACTCTATTAGAGCTGGAAGCTTGAAATTATGTTCCTCGCATTTCGCTACCCATCTCACTCTCAGTTGGTATGGGAGCTTTTCAACAATCTTCTTCATTGTTTCTTGAAGCTCTATTCGATGGTACCTATTACCAAGTGCTGCCTTAACTGTCTTCAAACATGCAGCATAATTTTCCAGGCCATCAATATCACCTGTATTAATCTCCTTCCAAACAAATAGCTTCTTGACATAAGCATCTGACAGGTCATTGTCATTCTTGTATTTACGACACAATATCTCCCATGCACAATCATACCCAACGTCAGTGGGTAGATGGAAACAGTTCTCAATCAGGTTCTTGGGAGTACCATCTAAACAGTTGTATAGGTGAGTTAGCCTTCGTGCAGGGTCGTCGGTATTACACTCCACAATCCAGGTGAAAGAATTCTTAAACATGGAGAATTTGGTTAAGTCTCCGCTGAAACGCTCCAGCTTCATCTGTGGCAGCTGCATTCGTCGTGTTAGTTCTTGCTGACTAGCTAGTGTACAATCAAGAGCCTTTACTATTTCAGAAGTTTGCAGATCTGCTTGTGACACATCTCGAGTTAAGGGAACACGTCTTGGCACAAAAGGCGCCGCATCTGGGGCCAATGGAGTTGAATGATGTTCAAGAACCTTCAGGTCATACGTCACACTGTTAACGTTTGTAGGATTCACATCTGCTTCATGAACCCTGCTGATTCTCCCACTCTCATAGTGAGAATTTACATCACTTCTCCACTGCTCAATCCCTTTGACATCAAACTGAACTGATGAGTCCCTCTTCTCCCGTTGTGAAGCATTACTAGCAGCGGAACCAGCATATGAAGTTCCAGCTTCAGACAGTATTTCATACTCCACCTGTAGTTTATCACAGTCTAACTTCAGGCCGTTAATCTCTTCTTGGCTATTGCGTTTAGCTGCAATTGCTTTGGCTTGCATTTCAATTTCAAGTGTTTTGGCTTGCATTTCAGCTTCAGCTGCAAGTGCTTTGGCTTGCATTTCCAAAGCCAATTCCTCTTCTTCTAGCTGTTTTGCTTCCTCCGCTTGCTTAAGCTTTGCTTGCACCTCAAGCAAGCGCACACACAGTGCCGACTGGCTGGTCTTTGCTGAAGCTCTTGATATGGACGACATGGTGACAGATGATAGAGGCCACAACAGACAATCCTTGCAGACACAAGGCTGACGAAGTCCACTTGTCCCACGCTGGCGTTACTTGACCCAGGCTGGAGTATTCGTCAAACTGTAGAACACTGCACCACCAGTGCAGCTACGTTCTGAATATCGCGTTTTACTAAGGGTGAAGTCAAACACTCTTCCTCTGTGGTGTTCATATATTCCATCAAAGCAGCGAGGTTTGACGCTGCAAACAAAAGCAGCAATAAATATACAAAAAAATAATGTAAATATTCGTGTAAAACAATATATATACTGTAAATATCATGTAAATACAAAATAATGTAAATGATGTAAAATACAATACAGTAATTCCACAGGTAAGGTTCACTTAACATAGAAAATAAACTTACATTTTCCAGACGCCGATTCTGATGCTAAAATTCTCAGATAAACACTGGTACAAGTTGCTGTACCACCAGATGCATTCAGCCTCCTAGCTAATAGCAACACTGGTCACTTAATACTATGATGAGTACACTGGGCAGCTCAGCACACCACAAATACTGCAGAACCACAGCATGCAGAAATTCCATGTGCTTTCCAGAGCCTACCCACGCTGAACTGAACAAAGGCGCCAAGGCGGGCATAAATCGCGGCCTTTTGGGCAGATGCCAACAATAACAATACAATATTTTTCAGTACCAACTCAATACTTCTTTTTCATATAAAAAAATAAACAAAATATGTATACAGTTTTCCATTCAATAGAAATATTCAATTCAAAATAGTGCACATAAGTATATAATTAAATACAAAACAAACATCAGGCAATCCCGACGCTCGCTTATCTCCTCATCCTTATCATCAACAAAGAAAACGTGTAGCGCCAACTTAACTAAAAACGTAAAATGCTGTGGCATATCCTACATCCCTTGTTAACGCTACACGTGAGAGGAAGGAGAAACTTACCACCAAATTCCAGACAATCCAATTTTCGATCATACTCCAAGCATCACTAGGACTTATCTGCTAAGAATTTCTATTGAAGATACCGAGATGTCGATGCAAGCACCAAAAATCCTCACTCTAGATGGGATGGTCAAAACAGCTACTTGGACTCGCAAAACTATTGCCATTCACATCAACAACATGAAGGTTGGGCTGGCTTGCGAATGGAGCGTCCTCATAGCCATTATCATCCACGTACTTGCTAAAAATATGGAGAGAATAATCACACTATCAAATTGCAGAAACGATAATAGAGGTAAATGTAATCAGTGTAATGAGCATGGACCTAAAACCCGACTGTACCCCTATAAAGTATACCAACCAATGAAACGTATGATAAAGCATGACCATCTAAAAGTCAAACTTCTAAACGCACAATCATTGAGAGGTAATTTTGATTGGATTGAGGCCCACAAACTAAGTAAGGATACTGACACAATGTGTACCAGCAAGTCATAGCTTTTTCCCATTATTGCTGATCTCTTTAAAGACATACCTGGATATTCGGTTTACTGGTGTGATGCGGGAAGGGGTGGAGGAGTTCGTGCGAATATGGAGGAGTGTTTTAAGGTGAATGTACTCTTGAAAGACCTGGTGGTGTCGAGGATGTTTTGATGACTGTACGGTATACGAACTTTCATTTTATATATATATATATATATATATATATATACATATATATATATATATATATATATATATTGAATGTGTGTATCGTCATTCATATACCACAAGTAACTCTCTTATTATTTTTATGAAGTTTTTGCAACAATAGGTTTACGTAATAAACCTATTTTCATCCTGGGTGATTTTAACGATGATCAGTTTCTCCTAAAAATTTAAAAATAATCCATTGCCAACATTCACCCCAGCCGATTAACACCAACTTCACCAACATTAATAGGCCTTGTAATTACTGATAGATAACATTTTGTCACCTATTATGTGATTTCATGCCTCATGGGTGATCATGAGCCTCTTACTATCACTCAAAACATAGGGAAAGGAAATAGACCTCCAGCTATTAGAATATGTCGGTCTTTAAGAAATGATTCTCAAAATAAGGTTTGTGACTTCATTAATTATAGAGGCTTTGAATTACATGTTACACACTGAGACTGCTTATGAACAAATCTCAGTTTTATTTAATGAATATTTTCATAAATTGTTTAGATTCTAGGACTCCTTTTGAAACTAAAGCGATTAAACGGTCCCACTCTCCTTGGATGGCCGATCAAATAAAGAAGGAAATAAAAGTCAACAATAACATTCATAAACTGTTCAAGGAGAAGAAGGAAAACTCCATTGCTGAAAATAACTATCAATAAAAAAAAAAAAAAAAAAAAAAAAGTGTAAATTAATATAATACCCGTTAGTGAAACGAAATATTTAACATAACAATTTTTGAAATGCAAAGGTAATACTAGTGGTACATGTGACCTTATAAAGAAAATAACTCCTTAAAGTAAGTGGATTTTTCAGTGGTTTTGAAACTGGCCTAGAAATAAAGAGGAATTCAAGAAGCACTTTGCCCAGATAAGGGAATGCACTTTCAGGAAATATCAGGAAACCTCGGTAGATTATGATTTACTAATAAATAATTGCCACCCAGTACCATCAAACAATCTATATGTGTTTAGCCAGTCATAATTGACATTCTGATATGGAGAAAAAAAAAAAAAAACCTTAAAGGTAACACATTTTTATGGCTCTGACGTGATACTTTTTCGTTCGCCGATCGATATCTTACCCGTTACTATTTATCACCTTATTATAATTGTATATACATCGTATGTTTAAAGTTTTAAAGCATTCTACTGTGGTTCCAGTTTTGAAAAAAAAGAGATGCTGAAAATATACGTAGCTAAAGATATATTTATCTACTGTCATCCCTTCAAATATACCAGAATAAATAATTGTTAACCAGCTGATTGATTTCCTTGATTCCAATAAAATACTCGCGGAAACATTGCAAACAAGAAAATATTCCATGTTTTACTTCTTTACACCTGGAAAGCCTACGACAGTTTCAATCACCAAAATCTAATTAAAAAATCCCAAGCTCCAAACATCCATTCAGTTTGGTTTAACAACTATCTTGAAGATAGAATTCATTCTATAGGTATTGGTTAAATCATATCCACTTCTCAAAATATAAATTTTGGAGCCTCTCGGGGATGAGTCTTAGAATCTTTATTATTTTCCATCTATATAAATGATTTACCCAAAAGAATTCATGACTGCCTCCTTGTTTGATATGCAAACGATACTCACATTTTACTGACAGGACAGATTGATAAATTCAATGGAACTCTACAAAAAGGTAAAGAGGTTTTAGTTAGTGCAAAGGCATATTATGATAATAACGGGGCACTGTTAAACGAGAGCAAAACTCGACCGATTTTCTTTGGCTCAAGGCAGTATATATCCCATGTTCCAAATAACAACAATAACGTCACCCTTTTCCCTTCACAAAACTTCAATATCGTAACTTTTAAAGTTTATATAAAAAAAAATCAGGAAAAAGTAACAGACACACTACTATTCATTAACCGTGTGAAGGATAGATTTAACTTTGAATTACCTTAAATTACTACATGAAAGTTTGGCGCCCTACAAACCAAACACAAATGAGCAAAGGAATAAGACACAAAATCCCGCTGCTAGACTAGTTCATAGAGAAAGAGTCAACACCAGAGGGTTAAACACCCTATTTGTCACAAGAACTTAGATAGATACAGAGGCCCAGGTATTGAATATAATTG